>NC_077231.1:59238290-59423251 GCF_027887165.1 Monodelphis domestica | reverse complement strand
CGTACACATATACTCATAACCCATTGTACTTCAGTTTGAACCTTCTCTTCTCTTCTCATGGGTTTGTGTGTATTTTGGAGAGAGTATGACTCACAATTTTGGAGAGAATAGTTTGTACTATATTTTATTTATAACATATCAGTAAATGCCTTTGCTAAAAAGCTAACTAATTCTACTGGCCTTTTGTTATTGGGGAGCAAATCTGTGGGGAATCATCAGTGACACTTAGAAATCTCAGTCCCTGAGAGTACTCTAGAATCACTCTCTGGGGAGCCCAAAACAGAAGTACAAATGGGCTAGTAATCTCCAGAAATGGTGCGGCACAAATTCATCCCGGGTCTCAGGGGACAGATCATACAAAATCACAGAAGTAAAAGATGAAATGTTATGTAGGAAGATTAGGAAGTAAGTCAATTTGACTAAATTGTAGAATTGACAGAGTAATGTGTTTGAAATATAGTTTGTAGCCAGATTGTGCAAGACTTGACAGATACACACATAAAGTATATAATTCTGGTTGCTTACCATCTCAGGGAAGGAGGAGGAAAGAAAAAAGAAAATTTGGAACTCAGAATTTTTTTAATTGTTAAAAACTGTTTTTACATGAAAATAAAATATCATTAAAAATTAAAATAAAAGTTCCTGGGGTGGGGAGAATGTCATTTGGGCAGCTGAGTTGGTTAGGAGAAAGGAGAGATTAAAACAAGAAGTATTAATACTCTCAAGTTTTTCTATTAACTCCAAATCATCAGAAAAGGGATGGATGCTTTATAAATTTGGGTAACATGATACATATTCCAAGATCTAGTCTGGAAAAAGTCTTTATGTTTGAAATCATTAAAAGAGATAATAATTTTATTTTTATATAAGTATTTAAATTATAAATACATATTATTTGTATATTTATATACAAATTATATATAATAAATATATTTATGTGTGTATAAATATATCTAAATTATAAATGTGTTTAAAATGCTATTATATATATATATATAATAAATGACAATAATAGTTCCTCTTTCTATCTAATGCTTTATTACTTAAAAAGTAAGACAAATATCATTACCCTCAATTTACCTAGAAGGAAAATGGACTAGTCAATTTGTTTACCATCACACAGCTACTAAGTTTCAGAACTGAGACTGCAGCTGAGACCTCAAACTCTAATGACAGAGCTCTTTTTATGATGTTACATAGTTATTTCATTACAAATTATTTGAGAATCATACCAATTTCTTCAATAACAGAACTGTGATGGCAATGGTATGCTCTAATAACCCAGCTGCATTTTTGCTAATGGTTTCCAAAGTTTCCCAATATTTAGTGAAAAACTGGCCTTTGCAAGGTCTGCCTATGCTGGAAGCACTTCTGGCTTGGTAGGGCCTGAAAGCATTTGATTTACACTAGCATAATTTTGCAGAACTCAAGGTCGCCTCCATACTGCATTAAGACAGTGAAGTTGAGATGAAGCTAACAAGGAATTATGCCTCCATTACACAGAGAATTCTTGTTCGAGTCCAAATTGGCTGACTTTTGTGGTCTGCAGCAATTCTGCGATGCTGTGATTACTTGATTCTGATCTTTCTGGTTTTATCTTCCTTACTGGAAATCTTGAAACCTGAAGTATCATGGATTTAATCATCTGTGAACAGAGTGTTTCCATGCACCGCATTACCCAGACCTCCAGAAGAATGATGGCAGGAACGAGCTTACTTTGATGCTCATATCCTCAGTCCCCAAGCACAGAAAGCATTTAACAAATACTGATTGATTCATTCATTAAAGTCTGGCTAAATGAATATTTAAACAATTCTAAATCTTTGAGTGTTTGGTTTTTCCAATCACTTAAAAAGGAATAGCAAGGAACAATAGGTGTCTAAGTGGATAAAGTGCCAGGTCTGGAGTAGGGAGGTCTAGGGTTCAAGAGTGGCCTCAGACACTTTCTAGTTGTGTGACCCTGGGTAAGTCAATTAATCCCATTTGCCTAGTCCTTCCTGCTCTTCTGCTTTGGAACTGATACTTAATATTGATTCTAAAACAGAAGGTAAGGGCTTTAAAAAAAAAAAGGAATAGCAATAAAAATAATTTTAAAGGGGGCAGCTGGGTAGCTCAGTGGATTGAGAGCCAGCCCTAGATACAGGAGGTCCTAGGTTCAAATCTGGCCTCAGACACTTCCCAGCTGTGTGACCCTGGGCAAGTCACTTGACCCCCATTGCCTAACCCTTACCACTCTTCTGTCTTGGAGCCAATACACAGTACTGACTCCAAGACGGAAGGTAAGGGTTTAAAAATAATAATAATAATAATAATAATTTTAAAAGACTTGAATACAATAAATGATAATGCATATTTCCATGGCATTTGTCAAGTTTCCAAGTGTTTTATATACATTATCTCTCCCGAGTAGAGGTTTAATGGAGAATCACCAAGTACCAAACATGAAAGTGGTAAATACAGTAAGTAATCATTAAAGGGACATTAATAAGTGCCAAAAAACAATTTCACACATTTATGCTGGTCCTAGAATTAGATTCTGAGAAATGAGTCACTTCCCGGAAAGTTACTTAATGAGAATGTTTCTCATCTGGAGAAAAGAAGAATAATTTAATTATAAATCAATATGATGCCTTAAATGAATAATTCACTCATTCTTCTCCTTTTCTGTCTTCTCTGCCTCTGTCTCTTTCTATCTGTCTGTCTGTCTGTCTGTCTGTGTCTCTCTCTCAACTGCATGTGAAGCATACATTCCTGGTTACCCTTTTTTCATCAGCTATTTCTTATTTTGACTGTTGTGATTCACCTCACAATTTGATAGTGTAAGTTTCTACCTGCAGAAGTGATATTAAGTAATGGATTGAGCCAGTATGATGATTATTGTTCAAGGACTCAGAGGAACTCTGAAGTTCTGCAAAGGCATTCCAGTCCCTAACTCCACCTTATTCAACTCAAGATCCAACTTCCTATTCACTTACACTAGCTGTCCCAATATATTGTTGTTCATCCTTCATTTTTGAAGACCAGGGACATCACGATGAATTGGATTTACGAGAAGCAGAGTTGCACAAAATTATCAGCCTCCATCTCTCTTCCTCTCTTTAAAGTCCAGTGACAAGACAAAAGTCAGGAAGACTGGTGATGGACCAGAATTCAGTGCATGATCTTCACATGCCCCATGTCTTATGAATCTCTAAGCACTCTGCAACGTGTGCTTTAGTCAACCTCATAGTCACTGTAACAAGTTGTTCTCATCAACTCATTTGGCTAGAAGTATTCATATGCTTGGGGAGACATCCCCCTAGGTCACCAACAGGTTTAAAAGCTGTCAGCTGCTCTCCACTTGGATTAGCACCACTACCAAGATGGTTTTACCAGAATGTGGCCACCACACATGCTACAGATTCTTGGAGTCACAGGTGAGAACTGACCAAGCTATTGAAACAGATAGACAATTCTATACGTTAATGTCCATCCAGATGCTTGGGATAGTCTGGGCTATAATTATCTTCATCTTCTTGAAGTTGCTTGTGCAAAGAATCAGACAAACCACCTTTGATGGGTTAGATTGGTTCCAAGAAACCCTGTTATTTTTGAAACACAGTATCTTTAGGAAACAAGAGCCTATAAAGAACCGCATTATCAACAGGACATCTCTAACTTGGAATCCTCCACAGAAGGGCCAATTCCTTTAGGCAGGGCAGTTGGGTAGCACCGTGGATAGAGCATGGGTTCAAATCTGTTCTCAGACACTTACTATGTGACCCTGGGCAAGTCAGTGAACCCCAATACCTAGCCCTTGTAGGTCTTCTGTCTTAGAATTAATACTAAGACAGAGCGTAGGGATTTAAAATAAAAAATAAAACATTTTGGTAAACATATCTTTAAGAGAGGCAATGAACAGTGTTATTTCTCTTGTTATCTTTTAAATAAAACACTGAAGAATTTTTTAAAATATCATACAGTGGGCAATGGAAAGGTGCATGCAAGTAGGCTGCAATACGTAGACATTGAAGATCAGTCAATCAATGTGAACATTTATTAAATGCTTACTATATGTTAAGTCCAGGGGTGGGGACATATAATGAGGTAAAAGACAGTTGCTACCCTCGAGGAACTTACAATCTAATGAAAGCAACAATGTGCATATACACACACAAAGCAAGCTATGTACAATACAAATAGTAAATGATTAAAAGATGGAAAGTGCTGGGATTAAAAGTTTAGGGATGAGTTCCTTGTGGAAAGAGGGATTTTAGTTGGAATTTAAAGGAAGCTAGGGAGGTCAGTGTTCTGAACAAATAGGGGGAGAATTCCAGGGATGGGGAATAGCCAGAGAAAATACCCTGAGATGATGGATGGAAGGTCTTGTTCATGGAACATCTGAAGGCATGTCACTGGCTTAAAGAGTACATGTTAGGGAGGAGGGTATAAGAAGACTAGAAAGGTAAAAGAAGACTGTTATGAAGGGCTTTGAAGGTCAAACAGAATTTTTCTCAGTTTTTTGGTTTGTTTGTCTTTGTTTTCATTTTGCTCCTGGAGGCATTATGGAGCTCCTTGCAGTTTACTGAACAGATGAGACCTGTGTTTTAGGAGAATGAATTGGAGCAGGAGGAGACTTGAGGCAGACAGACCCACCAGCAAGCTATTGAAATAATCAAGTATAGGAGTAAAAATGAATAAATACTCCTAGTATTTTAAAAATATGGGATTTTAATGATAAATCAAAAGAGATGGAAAAGAAAAAAGATTCTTTCAGTCAAATGAGCAGAGCAAAGAGAGCCAGAGACTCGCACCTGCAGCACTTTACCAAAAGCACAAGCTCAGGAAAAAGAGCCCCACAGTGTGGGTCTCAGCCAAACTTATCTCCCAAGCATCCTTATGTAAAATGAGGACGTAACTTAAAAGGATGCTGGGAATGTAGCAATTTTTTCATCTGCACACAGGGCATTAGGTGATGAGGCTCTAAAGTAAAAAGTAATCAACAGAGAATTACATAATTATAAGAAATAAATGAGTGGGTTATCAGGTGAGGGTGAGGGATAAGAAGTGCAGACAGTGCATTCTTTTGGTATCCTCAAGACAACAGAAGAAAGGAAGGAAGGCAGGCCTCCAGCCCTTTGGGCTAGCCTGGAATGCTGAACATATTGGGCAGGTCGCACAGGATGGACAGCCAGGGATGGGTTGCAAAGTGAATCATGAGGAGGAACTTCCAAATCAGCAGTTGCTATTATTACTTATTATCCACTGAAACTGTAAGTGCCACCTGCAATAGAAGAGATACTTTCCTTAAGTAGAACTAATTTGCATTAAATGTGGTTCTTTTGCTTATGTATTGCAATAAGCATTTCCTACTTTTCTTTGGTGCTCAGGAAGATGCAATCAAGTTTGCAGACCAGAAATTCAGCAGGGTTGTGGTGGTGGTTGTTATTTCTTTGACAGAGACTTCCTTCTCCCAATCCTCCAATCTAGGAGATATCAGTAGCCTCTGTCAAGGTCACTCTCAGAATATTTCCTGTACCCAAGCTCACCAGGACGCCAGCCTAAGAAAACCACCAACTCTCTGTGTCAAGGGAAAGTACAGAATCTATAAGGGGTTTTGTTTTTAGGATAACATCCATCCGAGATTTCCACCCAGATGAGTTACTCACTTCTAAGGGCAACAAATTAAATTATTAAAATAAAATAAATATTGAATATTCTGTGTGACCCTGGACAATTCATTTAACCTCAATAGCCTAGCCCTTATCACTCTTCTGCTTTAGAACAGATATTGATTCTAAAACAGAAGGCAAGGATTTTAGAAAATAAATCAATAAATCATAAGTATGGAAAAATGCATCCTGGACAGTTAGCATCCTGGAAAAAGCTGTCCACAGCCTCAGACATGTGTCACCTATCCAATTAACATGCTTATGTCTTCAAAAATGGTAAAGAATGGGGAGGAGGACTAATTGCTAAAGATTGACTTCAGAAGAAAGAGTAATCGATCCTCAAATGAAGTTACTGCCAAAGACTTATTCTACTATCTTAACATTTGACATGGGGAATGCTGATGGAAGAACAGGTCAATTCAGCCTGGGAAAAGTGTACCCCTCATCTGGAAGTAGTTAAGGGGCCTGGAGGCTTTCATGCTTTCAGTGGTAATTAATCTCCTTCAATAACTCATGTCTTTCAATAAACCCCACTAATATATTTCAGTTTCATAGTGGGTTTTGCTTTTCTTTACCTTTAAGCTACAAGGAGGTAATGTTTACCACATAGCTATCCATGTGGAAGGTATTTGTTGCTAAATGTAGGGGAGTGGGCATGAGAATCTGATAACCTCTCCAAGCCTTGGAATTAACTCTCCAAACCTAGGGTGGAATTATATAGATTAATTCTCTATTTAGCATTTTCTGACAGGAGTGGATTGAAAAGATGGAATTTAGAGGCAGGTTGGTACCACAGTGGACAAAATGCCAGGTCTTGAGTCAGAAGGACCTGGGACAAAGTCTGACCTCAGAACTTCCCAGCTTTGAACCTGGACAAGGCATTTAATCCCACTTGTCTAGCCCTTACAACTCTTCTCTCTTAGAATTGATTTACAGCAGAAGGTAAGAGGTTTTTGTTTTTTTTATAAAGGAAGAAAAAGAGGGGGTAGAAAGAGAGGGGGGAGGGGGAGATAGAGTGTGTGAGAAAGAGAGAATGAGAAAGGGAGAGAGAGAGCAAGGGAGAAGGATAGAGGGAGGGGTAGAGGGAGAGAGAAAGAAAGAAAGAAAGAAAGGAAAGAAGAAAGAAAGGAAAGAAAGAAAGGAAAGAAAGGAAAGAAAGGAAAGAAAGGAAAGAAAGGAAAGAAAGGAAAGAAAGGAAAGAAAGGAAAGAAAGGAAAGAAAAGGAAAGAAAGGAAAGAAAGGAAAGAAAGGAAAGAAAGGAAAGAAAGGAAAGAAAGGAAGAAAGGAAGAAAGGAAGAAAGGAAGAAAGGAAGAAAGAAAGAAAGAAAGAAAGAAAGAAAGAAAGAAAGAAAGAAAGAAAGAAAGAAAGAAAGAAAGAAAGAAAGAAAGAAAGAAAGAAAGAAAGAAAGAAAGAAAGAAAGAAAGAAAGAAAGAAAAGAAGGAAGGAAGGAAGAAAGGAAGGAAGGAAGGAAGGAAGAAAGGAAGAAAGGAAGGAAGGAAGGAAGGAAGGAAGGAAGGAAGGAAGGAAGGAAGGAAGGAAGGAAGGAAGGAAGGAAGGAAGGAAGGAAGGAAGGAAGGAAGGAAGGAAGGAAGGAAGGAAGGAAGAAGGGAGGGAGGGAAGGAGGGAGGGAGGGAGGGAGGGAGAAAAGAAAAATTCATTTTGTCCAGTAAAGTTTAATAATCAATTAGGATACAAAGACCAAAATGAAAATTAGACAGCTGAAAAGAAAAATGTCATAACAATTCACTTTAACCGATCAGTGTATCTGTGATCTCATTGTGGGCATTCCTTTCCCTTGTGCAAATTAGAACCTAACCATCCATCCTCACTCTGTGATTCTTGTCTATGTCCTTCCATTAATGCTCTATAGAAAACATAGCCAACATGAAGGTCTTCCTCTGGGTCTTTTCAGTCGGTCATAAAATAATCATTTATTAAATTCTCTTTCTGGGTCGAGCACTCTGCTAAGAGCTGGAGGTTCAAAGGAAGGCAAAGGGCAATTTATACCATTGATGAGCTCACAATCCTAATGGGAGAGACAACATATAAACTATGTATAAACAAGATATATATATATAGATATATATGATAAATAGAAAATAAACAGAGGAAAGACCCGAGAATTAAAAGAAGTTGAAAAGGCTTCCTATAGAAAGTGAGATTTTGGCTGGAACTTGAAGGAATTCCTGAGGCAGAAATGAGAAATGAGGAGGGAGAGCATTCCATACTCAGGAGATAGCCAGGGAAAATGGCCTTGAGTTAGGAGATGGAATGTCTTGTTCTAGGAATAACGAGGAGGCCACTGTCATTGTATTGAAGAGAATGGAAGGAGTCAAGATGTGTAAGGTGAAAGAAGACTGGAAAATGTGGGGAGAAAGTCTCTAGGGTTTCAAGGGTTTGGAACACTAAACGGAGCATATCATTTTCTATCTTAGTCATATGACAATGCCATGTGACTGGTCTAATTCCTATTCTAGTTACACATGTCATGGATGAGATATGATATAATAATAATAGCAATAGGAATTGTGATTCACATTAGGATTTGGGGTTTACAAAGCACTTACATATGTTATCTAATTTGATCCTCATAACCACCCTGTCAACAAAAATTCCATCAGATGAACGAGTCTATCCCAGTTTAAAAAATAGATTAGAATACCCGTCTCACTTTCTAGATATCCTCATTAGCCCAGATAGAACATATTTCCTAGAAGTCAAATGGGAAATAAAATAGACATTTTCAGCTCATTTGGTATGAAAAGTATCAGTGGTTGAATGTAGCCCACCAAAGGCTATAACATTTTGCTTTAACTATTTCTTCTCCTCCAACGATAGAGTAAACAAAGGGTTAGGGTTAGAGATTCAGAAACTGGCATAAAGCAAAGACTAAAACCACCAGACATCATAATCTTATGGGTTGTGCTACTGTTCTTTATGGTTAAATTTTAATGACGGGAAACCCATTAACCTATTGCAGAATGAGGATAAGCAGACTCATCTGTCTAAACAAGAAAAATCATCCCACAACTAAAGGGTAATGGAGCAATTGATTGGCATTGCTCTGTATCTGGTGAAAGGTTACATGCAAATCAAGGGTTACAACGAGAAATCTGACAGGTCTAAGTAAGGTTTATTTTTTCATTCTTGTCAACTTTGTCCAAAAATATGGCCCTAAATGGAAAGTCTCATGCAATGAACTTCAAAACACTACCTAAATATATCCAAAATAATTCAACCACAGTCTTCCACAGTGCAGTCTTCAGTAACTGGAAAATTGGTCTTAATGATGCCGACTATACTACTGACTATGTTAAACTATAAACAGGTGTCTGTCATGGTCCATACAGTATCTTGACAGGGAGCTAAGGGTAGTTGAGTGATTTTTTTCCAGAAGCTAATAACAGCCAATAAATACTCAATTGATCCTTTGTTCCTGGCATTCTTAAAATTGAGCAGTCCTCCTTAAAGTCTGCCTTATTTACCACGTCTGTAAATAAATGAAATCTGTTCTCAAAGAGTGGTATAGGGACCTCTGAGGGTCTCCAAGATCTTTTCAAGCCCTCAGCAAGGTTAAAACTATTTTCATAATAATACTAAGATGTTTTATTCTCTAACATGGTACATGTTCATAGGAATAATTAATATAAATGTAAGTTCTTTGGGTGCTCAGTAATTTTAAAGACTTTTATTTAGGGGTCCTGAGGCCAAAGGATGAGAACTACTGAAATAGAAAAATTCAAATGAAATGTAAAGAAACAGTGAAACACTCATGTATGATTTTGTAAGTATCATTTGAACCTTGTCCTGGAAGATGCATAAAGTAAACAAGACACAACTGTGGTTGATTTTGAGGAATATCATGCAACCTCTTAATGGTATCATCAAGGAGAATCCTGTGTGACAGGAAGTAGAGGAGACAATTTCACAAGTAGGATCTCAGTGAAAAGCAAGCAGACCCAAAATGGTGGCTATGGAAAACAATGTTTTCCATCATGTTTAAAGTTTGACAAGAAATTACCAAAACAACTCATCTTGTAGACGCTAAAATAAAATCTAGAGTCCTTTTCTGTTCATTAAATTCATTCAAATTCATCATGGTTCTTCCCATTACATATCCCCAGTTCCACATGGGATGGTTACAGTCTTCAAGACCCAAATCTTTGTCTACTATAATGGCAGGGATGAGAGATGCTTGAAATAATGCTCTCACTGAAATGAGAAATTGTCCAGAATATTTTTATTTTCACAGAAAGTTTAAAAATTTGTGTTAAGAGAGGACCATATCTACTCATGCTGATGGCATATATGAATCACAGAATCATTTTTGAGAGTACTCATTGTGGACCACATGAATACTGATATTGACCAGTGATTTGAACAGAAAACTCAGAACATTATGACCTCAAAGAGGAAACTATTGGGCTCAAACATTGGCAGAGATGATACAGGGATCATTACCAAGAAGTTCAAAGAGTTCCTGGATGAACTGAAATCTAAAATCAGGTTGATTTGGGATTATGATGAATTTGCTCCTGAAGTTAATTCTGTGGACACCACTAGAAAGAGACTTGAAAGGTTAAAGGATTCAAATCTGTCTTCCATTTTCCAGGTCTCTTAAAATCTGGTCAAGGCTTTTTTTAATCTTACATGTTTACAAGCCATTTATGTGACAGAACATTTTCAAAACTACCACCCATAAAAATAACAACAAAGAAATACATTAAATCACAAAGGAAGTCCTGGATTGGTGGACAATTTTCTCATGCAGAGGTTCTTGTATCAATGAAAGCACAGTTATATATCCTATTCTTTTTGCCTAAAAAATACTCAACTCACTCATGACTTTACACACTAAACATCAATCTGAATGAGGAATTTCTATCCGTAGCACCTGATAAACAACATCTCATTTTTTTGAAGGGGAGGATAAAGGAATCATGATCTGTTTTGTTAAGTGTAGGTTAGCTAATTATCAAGTTCAAGCTAATGAAAACTGACTAGCTTTTTTAAAAAATACATTTGGCTTTTACTATGGGAAAAAATGAGTATTTTATGTCTCACTTTTGTTAGTACTTTATTACTGAAGTTCAGTTCATTTTAAAATGGTAAACTGTTAGATTTCAATTTCTTTAGTTTGATGACTAAAAATATCTTTCTGAAAAAAAATATTGTACATCATGACTGAATATTCAATGAACATTTGCCATTTAAAATTTAAAAAAAATAAAATTCCTTGGGTGAACACAATAATTAAATGTACTGCCCATGCCTATGACCACCTCTGCATTTTTGGAGGAAGTATTAGAAGAGGTTATGAATGAGATATGTTCTCTATGGATTTCTCAAATACATATAATTTCTTTTCATAACATTTGTCATCGTGAACTTCTGTTCTAGTCAAGTCATTTAGTAATGCTACATGGAGGAGGTAAAGCCCATTCCTTTGGTTCCTTAAAAACTCCAGTATCTATATCCAATATCTCAATACAAATAATTACTTTTCAATAAGTAATTGGCATTGACTTCCTAGCATTTCCTGAAATTGTCTTTTGGCAGCAAAATACTAACTTCATTCAGACTGTCATTTGTTTACTATTTGGTACTATGTCCCTTTTAATTTATTGTCCACTATAAAGATGGTGTTGGATCTAGTGGATCTTGGTTGAAGACAAAGGGCTCCATTATATGAAGCCAATATGCCCTTCCACAAAAGAATAGAGAGGGCTGGAGAAATATTAAATATATTTAGCACTTACTAGAAATCTCTTTACTTTTTATGTGAAAGCAACAAGGAATTCAAAGCTTTCAAAATGCAAGTTTAGAATATAAAGCAACCATTCTTCACTTTATTTCCTCCACGCATTTTTCTCTCATGGAAGTAATATGTGTCATCTTTCACAACATGATGAACGTGGAAATATTTATTTTATGATAACATATGTGCAATCCATATCATATTACCTGCTATCTTGGGGAGAAAGAATAGGAAAGGGGGACAGAAAAACAGATTACAAAACATCAGAAAACAATTATTAAAACTTGTATCAACATGCAAAAAAATCTATAAAGCAAACCCTTCATTAAAATTAAGATAGAGAATTTGATTTGATATTTAGATGACAACTCAAAGCAGTTCTTTCTAATAGTTTCTGCTGAAGGACAGCATATTGCCCTGAAAAAAATGGAATGTACTTTAGATGGCAAAGTATTTTTTGAATTCAACTTCTGGTCAAAATTGGGTCAGGATTTCATGTTTCATTTCAGTTGTATCATGCATGTTTCTTGAGGAGAGAGGGAAATAATAATGTTTTGATATGTTCTAGATGCAGTAGGAAATGCCTGGAGTATTGTCTAATCTCATTAGAAGCTTATCTTTCTGATATTTTGCTAGATTTGCTTTTTAACTACATGTATGATATATGTATGACACATACATGTATAAATATACATCTATATTTGTGTGTGCTCTTACATGTATACATCCATATGCACGGCTATATATTTGGTCCTTCAATGTTATTTGTTAGCAAATTAGCTTAGTTGATGGCAATTCTACTCATTTACCCAAACCTTCTACATATGTGACACTGAGCAGGTCACTTAACCTCTCTGGACCTTGGGATATACATGTGTAAAATGGGGGAGAGTTGGACTAAACACTCTCAGGTCCCTTCTAGCTCTAACATTACCAATCCAATTACCAATAAAACAGTTATCAATCACATGCTGTACACGCGGCAAGATAATCATTATATATTTGGTTGGGGAAGATGGAATTTGCTTATTTTTGGAGTAACTGCAAATAAATTGAAGGGGATATTTAGCAGTGACGTTGGAATAAAGATAAAACAATGACGCATGGGTCATAGAGGAGATTCTTGTTCAGTGCTGTTTTCTCTAGAGAAGAGACCAGCAGACAATGGCCCAAGGGTCATCGCCTGTTTTTCTATGGTCTGTGACCTAAGAATGCTTTTTCAATTGGGCCAAACAAAAATAAATAATAGAATGCATTCCTCTTCCCCAAATCCTGACCCCAACTATAGTTTGCTGATTGCCAGATCTAAACAATGCCCAAAGCTTCTTCCAACTATGATATTCAGGGGATTCTGAGAATGCCCAGTTATATTTTCTTTTTAGAAAATCTTGGAAACTAAAGTATTAATTTTGCATAAATATATTTCTCTCAGTATTATAAAATATAAGTTCCTTGAGCGTAAAGATTATCACTTTTTCCATTTGCATCTCCAGCAATGAACATATGACTATTTAATAAGTAAAGCAGGTGCTTAAAACAAACTTTTTGGTTGATTGATTAAAGAATACCAAATTCTGACTCTAAGGATTCAAAATATTTGAATAGTTCTGAGTCTTTGGGAATTTTCTCCAGTCACTTAAAAAGCAATCAGGAATAAAGCGAAAGGAGATGTTCTAACTGCACTGTGTACCTGAAAGAAAAAAATAATATTACTGTACATTCTGACAGTACTTTTCAGTTTGCAGAATATTATAATGCATTATCTCATTGAGTTCTCACAACTGCAAGCAGTGGAGAGTTTGAATATCATTGTGCCCATTTGAAAGTGGATAAAAATCAGATTGAAGCAAGTTAAGTGACTATCAAAGATCATCAAACTAATACAGGGTAGAGCTGCGATTGGAACTTTTGAGTCAATGTCTGGTGTCCCTTGATCTGTGTTATCCTGGCCATTTTTATCACTATGCCATAACCTAGTATTGTAGGAAAGTCTTTTGACTGTCATGCCTACAAATGCCTGGCATCATAAAAATGAGATATTCTAGATTCCCAGCACCAACTAACATCTGCCAAAATTTGCCAGTGTTCCAAAAGCAAAGTATTGGCTACCTCTTTGTTCTGAGAGATTTAGGATTTAAATTGTGCTCATTTCATCCTGTCACTTCTCTGATAGTTTAATATCAAGTAATAAAGTTTCAGACAATTAACACATAGAAAACAGACAGCCCATAAATCCAAAATTTTCTCTCTTTTTCCTCCAATGATCTCAATAGTTGGCTTTGTCCTGAGTTATGAAAGACATATGACAATTATAAAAGCTACATTCTTGTCTTTAACTGATAATAATCACAAACTTAGTTTAATTAAGCAAAGTATTTGATTCTTATCAGATAAGGATAACAATACAGCTTTTAAGTAAGTATTGTTATTTTTTAAAAAAAGATAAATATGGGTAGCTAGGTGACTCAGCTGATAGAGAGCCAGACCTGGAGAAGAGAGGTCCTGTGTTCAAATTTGGCCTCAGACACTTCCAAGCTAGGTGACCACTGGCAAGTCACTTAATCCCAACCACCTTACTTAGTCCTTACCATTCTTCTGCCTTGGAACTGATACTTGGGATAGATCTAGGAAGGTAAGGGTTTTAAAAAAAGAATCATGAATGTATAAAGAATATCTATTTGAACGCATGCACTGTAGCAGAAGAAATGTATTCCTGACCCCAGACAAAGATAAATGAGTATAGATGGATTTAGCAAAGGAAAGTTTTTACATTAACATCCCTGCCAGTATTAACTCAAAGACATAATTAAAAGAAGATTGTGGCTCAGCAAAATTATGAAATACTGTATAAACATTTATTCTAATTCAACAAATCACAGAATGCATTTCCTCTATTTTGACCACTGCCGTTAACTTGTAATAATTCATGAATGCTTTATCCAAAGGAAAATGTGATTAAAGATTCAAGTCTTCACAACATGAAACCTTATTATGGTATTATCATTACAATACCCAATTGCCAAAAATTCAAGAAACTGTATTGTTCATTTTCTAGGGGATAAAAGAATGGGAAATTGACATTTTTAAATGATGGTGGTTTGATATTAGCAATTATAAGTGCCATTCTCTCCCTAATGACTTCTCACCCCATTTTTTCTTACCCCCTATATGGGACAGCAAAGAACTCCTATTCAGATCACTGTGCTCACAATCCTCTATAGCCATTATTTTTTATGGAAAGGGCCACATATGAGTTTCTCTATTAAATGCACTATGGTCTGTTATATTTGACATGAAAAATGTCCACCTTCGGTCATGAGTCCAATAAGGTCATAGAATTTCAAATAAGCATAGTAGATCATAACTACTGCAGCAAAGACCTCTATTTGACAAAAACTTCTGATCATACTAGAAAGCAACCAGACGGAAATTAGATTAAAGCCAGCATTTCACACTAAATACCACAATAAGCTCCAAACAGATAATGACCTGGAGAGAAAAGGCTACAATACAAATTTTCTAAATATATCTCATTCATCTGTTCTAAAGAGAAAATAATGCCATTATATTCACATACCATAATTTGTTGAGCACAGAAGACTTCTTGTCCAAGCAAGGGATAGAAAAGAGAACTGAAGATTAAAAGGACAATTTTGACTCCATAAAATTACTTTTTGCACAAGCAAAACCAATTTAGCTCAGGTCCAGAGACAAGAAGTACTGGTTTAAAATCTGATCTCAGACATTTCCTAAATGTATGACCTTGGACAAGTCACTTAACACTGATCATCTAGCCCTTATCATTTTTCCGCCTTGAAACTAATACTTAGTATCAATTAAAAGATAGAAGATAAATATTCTTTTAAAGCCAGTGCAGTTAAAATTAAAAGGGACAAAAATCTTTTGAGCAAATTTCTCTGATAGCTATCTAATATCCAATATAAATAGAAAACTGATTCAAATATATAAGAATAAAAGTCATCCTCTAAAGCTAATTATGACAATCATAATAACTGGCATTTGCATAGCATTTTAAGATTTGCAAAGAATTTTACACATTTGATTTGATTCTCACAACAATACTGTAAGGTAGATGCTATAATTACCCCTATTTTACAAATAAGAAATATGAGGTTGATAAAAGTTAAATGATCTGCTCAGAATCACACTGTTGGTAAATATCTGAACTCGGGTCTTTTTGTCTCCTAAGACAGCTAAATAGACTAATACAGTAGTGTGGGACTTACAGTCAGGAAGACCTGAGTTCAAATCCTGCCTCAGATATTTAGCACCTGTGTGAATGCTAGGTGGGGTCCTTAACCTCTCATTATCTGTTTTCTCAACTGTTACAAATGTAGATAATAAAAGTACTATATAAATGCTAGCTATTATTGTGGTGGTTGTTTAAGTCCAGATCCCTCTCCACTATATAACCTATCTTTCAACAAATGAATTTCCAAAGGATAGGAACAGGCTTTTTTCTAAAGAGGAAATCTTTGCTATGATATGAACTTCTTGAGGGGGAAAAAGTGCACTCAGTGAGCACTTAATTAATCTGACCAGAATAATACCTTCTAGCATATATAAAATAAGCCCATTAAATCCAATATTTTACCTTCATGTTGGTTATGACCCTGAAGAGCCAATATACATTGAAGATATTTATAGAAAAAGAATAAGTGGGGGAGTTATATGGGTCAGTAAATAGAGAAACAGGCCTGGAGAGAGGAGATCCTGGGTTCAAATATTGCCTCAGATTCTTCCTAGCTGTGTGACTCTGAGAAAGTCACTTAACCCCAATTGCCTAGCCCATACTAATCATGCCATGGAACTGATACTTAGTATTGATAAGAAAGAAAAAGAAAGAAAGAAAGAAAGAAAGAAAGAAAGAAAGAAAGAAAGAAAGAAAGAAAGAAAGAAAGAAAGAAAGAAAGAAAGAAAGAAAGAAAGAAAGAAAGAAAGAAAGAAAGAAAGAAAGAAAGAAAGAAAGAAAGAAAGAAAGAAAGAGAGAGAGAGAGAGAGAGAGAGAGAGAGAGAGAGAGAGAGAGAGGGGAGGGAGGGAGGGAGGGAGGGAGGGAGGGAGGGAGGGAGGGAGGAAGAAAGAAAGAAAGAAAGAAAGAAAGAAAGAAAGAAAGAAAGAAAGAAAGAAAGAAAGAAAGAAAGAAAGAAAGAAAGAAAGAAAGAAAGAAAGAAAGAAAGAAAGAAGAAAGAAAGAAAGAAAGAAAGAAAGAAAGAAAGAAAGAGAGAGAAAGAGAGAGAAAGAGAGAATGAGAGAGAGAAAGAGAGGGAGGGAGGGAGGGAGGAAGGAAGGAAGGAAGGAAGGAAGGAAGGAAGGAAGGAAGGAAGGAAGGAAGGAAGGAAGGAAGGAAGGAAGGAAGGAAGGAAGGAAGGAAGGAAGGAAGGAAGGAAGGAAGGAAGGAAGGGAGGAAGGAAGGAAGGGAGGGAGGAATGATGGAAGGGAGGAAGGGGAAAGAAAAAAGAAAGGGGGAGAAGAAAGGAACAAATGAATGAAGGAAAAGGAAAGAATAAGGCTCAAAATTCATATATCTCATTCAATATGTATATTTTCCTCATTATATAATAACAGTAGAAGACATCCTTACATATAATCAGCAGAATTAATTATAGGAGCAACTAGATGGTTCAGTGGATAGAGAGAAAGAAACCTGGGTTCAGACGCTTCCTAATTGTGTGACCCTGGGCAAGTAACTTAAACCCAATTACCCAACTTTTACCTTTCTTCTGCCTTGAAATTCATACTAAGTCAGAAGGCAAGGGTCATATTTTTTTATAAGGAATTATGGAAACAGTGGATTCAAGGAAAAAGTTTTAGATGCTGCCACAGGAATAACTCTGCCTCAATAGTCATATTTTCCTGTATTGCTTATATAAAAAGTAGATTCATAGTACTCTGAGAGAGAACTGCTTTCTAGGCTAAGTAACAAAAGCATTCAAATAAAGTGTTCTTTGTCAGCAAAGTAAATTACTTAAAATGAGCTGCCAAATAAATTAATTTTTCTGAATAGCTGCCTAATACATGGAAGCTACTTCTCAAAATACTGAGGTAACAACTGTTTAGTGTCATATCCTGATTTTTTTAAAAGTTGCATGAAGCCAGTTACATTAATAACTCAGATGAATACTTATCCCTCCCACAAAAAGAAATGGCAAGAAGGATGGGTGCCTGTACAAGTGTGGTCCTCACTTGATTAAATGGGCAATAGAGACAGCTGGCTTGTGTGCATGATGAAAGCGAGAAGAAGGAATAAATCATCCAAACAGATGTAGATATTATTTGGGGCATTTTTGCCCACATATGTTCACATATTATTTCAGCAGGGTAATGAGAGACGTTAAAGCAACTTGGGCATATCTGTGGGAGTGAGGAATCTCTCTGTGAATGAAGAGTGTCTTTATTCAAGGGAGCGCAATGGAAAATGAGTGTTAACAATAGCTTCCCTTTATAGAAAACCACTGATCTAGCAGTCTATATTCTACAACATGGGATATTCTATGGTTTTGATTCAGCTTGTGCAAGTTGCAATAACAATTAGAACACTGTGTAGTCATGTAGGCTTGCCACGACACTCATTAAAATATATTTTCCTCTGGGGAGTATTGTAAAACAAATGAATATAATGACCATGATCTTTATACTAATTTGTCCTGGGCCAAAGAAATTTTTCATACTCAGTAGACACCAGGTGGCAAAACTTGAAGCAACTGATAATTAGAAGCTATTTCCTTCAGGTGGCCTAAAGACAGCCATGTAAAACAAGATGAGGGGCTCAGTGGTTAGAGAGACTTTCATGAAAATGGGAAGTCCTGGGGTCAAATCTGGCCTCTGACATTTTCTAGCTGTGTGATCCTGGGCAAGTTCTTTATCCCCAATTGCCTAGCCCTTTCTGCTACTCTCCTGATTCAAAGACAAAAGTTGAGGGAGAGAAAGAAAGAAAGAAAGAAAAGAAAGAAAGAAAGAAAGAAAGAAAGAAAGAAAGAAAGAAAGAAAGAAAGAAAGAAAGAAAGAAAGAAAGAAAGAAAGAAAGAAAGAAAGAAAGAAAGAAAGAAAGAAAGAAAGAAAGAAAGAAAGAAAGAAGAAAGAAAGAAAGAAAGAAAGAAAGAAAGAAAGAAAGAAAGAAAGAAAGAAAGAAAGAAAGAAAGAAAGAAAGAAAGAAAGAAGAAGAAAGAAAGAAAGAAAGAAGAAGGAAGGAAGGAAGGAAGGAAGAGGAAAGGAAGGAAGAGGAAAGGAAGGAAATAGATAAGAAACAGGACCAAGAAATATTTGAAAGTATTACAACTAAGTCTTCTTAGTAAACCAGTCCATATCTACTTCATCCTCATCTTTGAATCTTACTACAATGCTGATGAATAGTTGTAGGAATTCTAAGAAGGGGAACAAAGATGCAGAGCCCAATCCATAAATAATCAGCAATAATGCCATCTGTGACAAGCAAATAGGGCCCAGGTTGCCAACCTCTATTCTCTACTTTTCTTGGCTTTGGAGAAAGGAAAAAAGAAATGGAGAGTAGAGGCAGTCAGCTGCAGAATTTCACTTTTGAAGCAAGGTGATATAGTGACCAGTATTAGACATGTTTTCAAGAAAACTTGGGTTCAAATCATACTTATACTTGAGAGATCATGAACTTGTTACTTAAACTCTCTAAGCCTCAGTTTACTCATCTGTAAAATGGAGATAAAAGTATCTGTAGAATCTAACTCCAGAGGGTTGTATTGAGGCTCAAATGAGATTATACAGGTAAAGCAATTTTAAATTTTTTAAAAGTTATATACATGTCACAAAGGCATTGATTATTTTTTAATACTGGTAAAGTTTCAGATTTGCAAAGCACTTTACAAGTACTATTTTCTTTAATCCTCACAACAACTCTGAGAGGTAGGTGGCATCATCATCCCCATTTTACAGATGAAGAAACTGAGCCAGGCAGAGATTAAGTGATTTACTCAGGGACACACAGCTAATTCAGGTCTGAGACTTGACTTAACTGAGGTCTTCCTGACTCCAAGCCCAGTGCCCCATGTTCTGCATCATCTAACCTGTCTAGAATCACAGAATTAGAGTTTGAGAATTAGAAGAAACCTCCAGAAATATTCAATGGACTAAACAAACATGCACTAAGGACCTTATATGTCCATGCTAACAATAACATGAGTATACAAAAATAAAACAGTCTTTGCTCTCTATTCTAGAATATACTTAAACAGAAATTCCTCCTATATCCAACAAATGGCCATTCAGCTTCTACCTGAAGCCTTCCAATAACAGGGAACTTGCTAGCACTTCTATGAGTGGCAGAATCCCCTTCTCTTTCAGTTGCCTCCCCTTGCACAGGAACAGTCTGGTTCAAAGCCTAGATTCTCTAGGTAACTTGGGAGCAACATCATTGAAGGCAAAATGTTAACAATTCCATGAAAACATCTTTTCAGCTTACTCCACAGAGCACCTAGCATCTTACCAAGTGCAGGTGGGGACTTAATAATAAACGATAGATAATCAAAGTTCCCAGAACCCTCTTTACTAGGTTAAAAGTATTGGCACTGATGCCTTGGCTACCTTCCAGTGGTCGCCATTCCAGTCAGTGTTTCTAAATGTGCCCTGTAGCTCCTGTCCAATAAGGTACTCTTTTGTACTTGCATTTCCAAAAATGCTAACTTCACCTGCTGCCACCCACTGTACCCCCAGACAACAGGGTATTAAGCGATGGACTGCCAGGTATGGTTGTGACATACAAGCCACAAAATGTAGCAAAGGAGACTGTTAATATTATTGTATTCATGTTAACCCCACTCACTAATAAGGTAAAATTATTGAAGCATCATGAAGCAAGAAAGAGCTTTGGATTTGCTGGAAGGAAATCCAGAGACCATCCTGTCCAACTGCTTCATTATACAATGCAGTGACTAAGCCCCCATTGCGATTAAAAGATCCGTCCAAGATGAAATTACCTAACCTTATTTGAGGCTCAGTTTCCCTATCTCTAAGGTCATTTCCAGTTCCAAATCTGTGATCCTACAACACTTTGAGTAAGCTGGAAGTCTGATAACTAGAGGTATCACGATGAGTGGTTTTACCCACCAGAAGTAAGAATGAGATCTCAGAGTATGAATGCCTAAGAATGTCTTTGTTATCCTAATCACCTGGAAGGAGGGTTTTGGATGGGGCAGCTGGGTAGCTCAGTGGATAGAGAACCAGGCTTAGAGTCAGGAGGTCCTGGATTCAAATCCAGATTCAGATATTTCCTAGCTGCGTGACCCCAAACCCTGATTGCCTAGCCTTTGTCACTTTTCTCTCTTAGAATTGATATAAAGAAGAGTAGTTAGATGGCACAGTGGATAGAGAACCAGGCTTGAGGTGTGGAGGACCTGGACTCCAATACAGCTTCAGACACATCCTAGCTGTGTGACTCTGGGCAAGTTACTTAACCCTGATTCCCTCACCCCTGCCACAGTTTTGTCTTCAGATTCATACTAAGAAGAGGCAACTAGATGGCACAGTGGATTGAAAGCCAGGCTTTAAGTCCAGAGGATTTGGGTTCAAATCTGAACCCAAGCACTTTCTAGATGTGTGACCCTGAGAAATCACTTAACCCTGATTGTCTAGCTCTTGTCATTCTTCTCTCTTAGAATTGATGCTAAGGGGAGTATTGAGTTGGCTCAATGGATAGAGAGTCAGGTCTGGAGACAGGTAGCCCTGAATTCAAATCTGACTTCAGACACTTCATAGCTATATAACTCATCACCCTTCTGCCTTAGAACCAATACATCATGTTTATGTTAAACTCATTATTAGATATTAAGGTAAAATTATTGAAGTATCAATACATAGTTTTGATTCTAAGACAGAAAGTAAGTGCTGAAAAAATGATAATAAGATAGAAAATTAGGATTTAAAAAAGAAAGAAAATGGTGGCTCTTTTGAGACAATGTTCTTGTTGGCCATAGGAAATGTTATTTTTTTAACCAGTTTATAAATAACTCAAAAGTAGAAATCAAGTAAAGAAGATGGAGTCCAACCAAGCTTACCTCTGAAGAAGAGTTAAAAGCTTCATCTTCCGCCCTTCTTTGCAGAAGAGGAAGGACAACAGGTAGGAAATATTGCATGTAATGTCATTGTGTTGGTGCATTGGTTGATTTTGCTCAACTGTTTTTCCCCTTCTTTTTTTAAAAACATCTTTGTTATAAGGGATGGGTTGCTGGGCAGGGCAGTGTGGAGGGGCATAATCAGAAATAAATGTGACTTTTTAAAAAGATCAGCAAAAAATGAAGCAGTCTGGTGTGGAAAAGAACATAAAAAAAGTATTTTTGTATAAAGAAAATGTTGTCTCCTAGTGTAAGTTATTGCTTAAGTAGGTAAACATTTTGATTTCTGAAATAAGTTAAGAATAGAAAACCACAAAATCATGTATATGAAGAAACACCATTTTCAAGTGAGATTGTAGTTATTTGCAATAGAAAATGAACTTTGAAAAAATATAAAGGGCAGAGCGGAGCAGCTAGGTGGATCAGGGGAATGAGAACCAGTCTAGAGACAGAAGGTCCTGAATTCAAATCTAAACTCAGATACTTCCTAGTTGTGTGACTCTGTGCAAGCCCTTAACAGCCTTCTACCTTGGAACAAACACACAGCATTGATTCTAATTTGAAAGATATGAGTAAAAAAATAAATACAAAGACTGAAATCACCTTGAGAAATATGTATGGTATCTCCTTTGTACATGAACAGTCTGATGTTTTAAAAGAGCATAGAAAAACATTTTAATTTGTTAAAAGCTAGAAAATATGAATATGAAGAAACAGTACAAGGACAGAAATGGGAGGTCAAAACACATTCAGGTGTTTAGAGGTGCAGAGCATTAGAACCCATGGTTCATTTGCATACAATTCTTTTATTATTTAAAAGGGTAAAAAAAGATTTTTTTAAAAAATGAAAAAAATCACATTAAAGACTACAATACAGTTTTAGCTACTGCTTCATAGAGCCCATCTACAGATTCAGAAAAGTGAAGCTTTTTGGAATACATATCAATCTTTAATATTCCCTCCAGTCTGAGAAGGAAAAACAGGGGAGAAACAGGTACTATTGCTGCTTTGCTGTATGAGAAGAGCTGGTGATGCTGGTTTTCCTTTCCCAGAAGAAAGTTGTTTAACTGTGATCTTTTCTTTCTTTTTTTTTAAACCCTTACCTTCCGTCTTGGAGTCAACACTGTGTATTGGCTCCAAGGCAGAAGAGTGGTAAGGGCTAGGCAATGGGGGTCAAGTGACTTGCCCAAGGTCACACAGCTAGGAAGTGGCTGAGGCCAGATTTGAACCTAGGACCTCCCATCTCTAGGCCTGGCTCTCAATCCACTGAGCCACCCAGCTGCCCCCAATCTTTTTTTTCTAATTGGGCAATGCACCATCTTAGCAAGTGAATAGCTTGACAAATTCTGAAGTTCTGTAATTTAAAGGAAACAGCTAATTCACATCAGGTGCTAATGCTTTTTTTTACCCTTGCCTTCTATGTAAGCATCAATTCTAAATATGGGTTCCAAGGCAGAAGAGCAGTAAGGGCTAGGCAATTGGAATTAAGTGACTTGCTCAGGGTCACACAGTTAGGAAGTGTCTGAGGTCATATCTGAACCCAGGACCACTTATCTCTTGACTTGACTCTCAACCCTGAGAACCACCTAGCTGCCCCTTTAACACTTTTTTTTCACTTTTCCCACCAAAAAAAAAAAAAAACAAACATTTATTAGATGCCTACTCTGTATACTTTATTCTTTTATAATTGAAAAAATATTTAATTATTAATTAATTTAGAATATTTTTCTATAGTTACATGATTCATGTTCTTCTCCTCTCCTCTTCTCCACTCCACCCATCCAAAGGGCAATTCCACCGGCTTTTACATGTGTTAATATTTTTAAATACCTTTTTAAGTGCAAGTAGAAGTTAAAAGTACTTGTAAATGCTAAGTGGATTTGTGTATTTGGAAACTAGGTTTTTTTCCTCCTAGCAAACCCAAATCTGCTTCCTCTGTGACTTCCAATCATTGCTTCTAGTTTTGCTTTCTGGGACACAGCCAGAATAAACCTAATCGTTCTTCCTTATGACAGCTCTTCAAATACTTCGAGACAATTATCATGCTTCCTTCGCTCTCCCTGAAATGTTCTTTTCTTCAAGCTAGAGTCTCGAGAATTTGTCCTGTTCTCTATGTTTTTTAAATCTCCCACAATAACTCCGTGATCATAGCTACCCAAGGGCACAGTTCGCCTAAGCTTGTGAATCCCTCAGACTTCAGCTATGTGCTCCTCTGCTCTCTTTTCCCTTGTCCTGGGTAAAGATAATGAATGGAATTTAACATGTAAGATGCATGGAGGCAGCTAAAAGGTTCAGTGGAGAGAGAGCCAGGCTCAGAGACAGGAAAACCCAGGCTCAAACATTTTCTATACGTGTGACCCTGGACAAGTTACTTAGCCCCAGTTGCCAAGTCCTTACTCTTCTGCCTTAAAACAAATATTTAGCAGTGATTCTAAGATAGAAAGGACAGGTTTTAAAAAAGAAAGTAAAATGCGGGTTGTACCTATGTAGTGTACGGTCTCTTTATGGCATTGGACAGATATGGCTTACAAGGAGACAAAAATAATTATCCCCACAGTTCTCTTCTCCCCCATCCCCAATCGACTTCTACAAAGGAGCGTTTCATTCCTGCTATGAAGGAAAGCAAGAGATTGGTGGGCCAAGTCAATTATTCTGCCATCCTCTGAGTTACAACTCTTTGTCCCACACAAAAAAAATTATTAGTTTACGGGAAATATTTTTAGGTATAAGAGGGGTTCTTAATCACTATACTTTGATGGGAAAAGCTTAATTCACCACCAAATTCCAGTTTCTCAATGAACACACACAGCAAATAATCCCACTTATCCAAGTCAATAGTAAACCTAAATCAGAGAAGATATTTAGATGGCAACATATATCAGAAAATACACATGATGAATGAATCGAGAGTGAAATAACCCAACCTAAAAAAGAGTTCCAGATCTCAATCAATAAGGAAATTCCCAAATTCTCTAGTATAGCAGGCTAAAGATAGGTCAATGATTGAGGTACTGGTTTCTTTACATATCAGCTTCTCCCAAGAATCTCTTTCCTCAAAGACCTGAAAAGAATCTGGAGACTCATGCCTCCTCTCTGAAGCTGGGAACCAAAAGACCAGTCCCTTCTTTCTTACACACATATAATAACAACTCTGCCCTCCAGGCAAGTGAGAAGTCATTGAATAATCAATCTTCACCAGTGAGGAAAGTCCCATACTAATGGGCTTGGAAGAACAGATTACATTCTTGGCTTCCAATAAGCCGAGGAAGCTTTATATAAACTGATGCAGAGTGAAACGAACAAAATCAGAGGGACAACTGATGATAACAATAAAGTAAATAACTTTGAAAGAATTGGATATTCTGGTCAGCATAATGACCAATCACAATTCCAGAGGATTAATAATGAAACAAGCTCCTTACCTCCTGATGGAGAAGGGAAGGGCTCTGTTTTCAGAATGAGACAAATATTTTTGAGATGGTCCATGCAGAAATTTTTTTTTTGCTTGATTATACATGTTTTCACATTGGGGTGTGTGTGTGTGTGTATGTGTGTGTGTGCGTGTGTGAATGTGTACACACAAGTTCATAGGCACACTTTTTCATTCTCAATTGGGTGGTTTTATTTTTTTTTTTAGGTATCTATCATTTCCCCCAGGGCACAGTTAATCTCCAGGGTAAGTGGTGGGCAAAAACTGTATCTTCTTTGTATCCTCCTATAGTTTTGTGTGTTACATATTGGTGGCATTCAGATCTTTGTAGAATGAATTTATTTTCAGACCAGACCTGTGACTTCTTTGGGATAGGTAACTCCAGGTCAGAAAATTCTATCTCAATGCAGATCAGCACTTGCTCTGAAAAATAGTCTCAAAGCATCAGCTCTTTACTTTTGTGGGTATTTCATGTGAATTGGATTTTTAAATGTATTTTTGTAACCCTTACCTTCTGGTTGATCATCTGGAGGCTTTCCATATGAACTGAGAGAACCTCAATGAACTGATGCAAAGTGAAACAAGCAGAACCAAGAGAACATTGCACACAGAAAGTAAAACATTGTGGAAAAAAAATCCAATGTAATAGATCTTGTTAATAGTAGCAATTCAATAAGCCAGGACACTCCTGAAGGACTTATATAAAAGAATGCTATCCACAATGAGAGAAAGAACTCAGGGAGTAGAAATGCAAAAGCAAAACATATGATATCACTTATCACATGTATATGTGTGTAAAAAATTACATTATAAACCCTTACCTTCCATCTTAGAATCAGTATTGTGTATTGGTTCCAAGGCAGAAGAGCAGTAAGGGCTAAGCAATGGGGGTTAAGTGACTTGCCCAGGGTCACACAGCTAGAAAGTGTCTGAGGCCATATTTGAACCCAGGACCTCCCGTCTTTAGGCCTGGCTCTCAATCTACTGAAACACCTAGCTGACCCCTATTTTAAATGTATTAAATAAAATAGATATGATTACAAAAGAAATCAATCATATTGGATGAAACATATCTAAATCATTATTGATCAGAGAAATATAAATTAAAATAACTCTCAAATATCTCACATTTATCCAATTAGTTAAACTGATCAAAGGAGAAAATGGAAAATGTTGGATAGGATATGGAAAAATGAGGACACTAATCCACTGTTGGTGGAACTGTGAACTGATGCAACTATTTGGGAGAGCAATCAAGAATTATGCCCCAAAGTGCATCAATCTGTCCTGGATTGGTTTATCTTTGGCCCTATGCAATGACTCTTATGTATATCTTGCCCTGGAATCAGACAGAATTATTAAGCAAAGTCCCATAATTTTCTTTTCTAAATAATTAGTGGCATTTTTATAGTCTCAAGCTTTGGGGGCATGCATTACATTATAGCAAATGTATCTGAAACTTATATTTCTGCAAAATCAAAAAGTTAAATAAAATCTTTATACTGGTGACATGTGCTTCAAATATAAAAAAGAGAAAAAATTAAAAAAAATAGTCTATTGCACATGCAAGAAAAATATAATAAAAGAGTTTTTAAAATGAAAAAAAAAGAATTATGCCCCAAACTGAGTATATCCTTTGACTTACCAATGCCACTATTTTGAACTAGCAATATCACTGTTTTACAAAGTAATCAGGGGGAAAGGAAAAGAACCTCTATGTTCTAAAATATTCATACCAGCTCTCTTTGTGGTGGCAAAGAACTTGAAATTAAAGAGATGTCCATCAACTGAGAAGTGACTAAAAAAGGTGCGGTAGACAATTGTGATGAAAGACTCTTGTGCTTTAAGAAATAATGAGCAATTTGATTTTAGAAAAACTTGGAAAGACTTGTACAAAACAATGAATAGCAAAATGAGCAGAACCAAGAGAACTTTGGATATAGCACGAGCAATGTTATTTAAATAATAACTATTATTGTCCACCTGCAGAGAAAGCATTGATAAGTAGAAGTATATGTGGTACGGTTTTACATATCACAAATGCAATCAAATGGTGTCTTCTCTTCTATGTAGGGTAGGAAGGAAAGGAGATAGCACAGAACTTAAAATGTAGCAAAAAATTTTAATTTAATGTTTAAAAAGATATAGACGTTTACCAAAATAGTAAAAATACTTTTTAAAAACACTAAGTTCTTGGATCCCAGATTAAGAATCCCTGTTTTAGAGAGCTGACTAGAG
The DNA here is from genome assembly GCF_027887165.1 of Monodelphis domestica. Classification (NCBI taxonomy): domain Eukaryota; kingdom Metazoa; phylum Chordata; class Mammalia; order Didelphimorphia; family Didelphidae; genus Monodelphis; species Monodelphis domestica. The sequence goes on along the minus strand of NC_077231.1, from coordinate 59,396,075 downwards.
TACAAAAATACTAAGTGACTTGCCCTGGGTCACACAGTCAGCATGTATCAAAATGGAATTTGAACCCGTCTTTCTGATTCCAACAATCTATCCACAATCTCTCCAAAGCTATATTGCCTCTCTTTGTTTGCACGAAGCATGCTTCCTGTTCTTCTCCTTTTTCATCTTATTTATTTTCTGAACATATTTTATCATTCCATATAGACACCCTCAGAAATAATTCCAAACTCTCAGAACAGTATTATTCCTATTCACCAAAATGAAATCAGTTATAATAAGGTATAAGTGTCTGTTGAGGGCTTCCAAGTTTGATTTCCCTTCTTCAGTGGGGAAATCATGTTGTGTTAAGGGTTAAAAACCTTGACAGTTTCTGTTCACATGTTATTTGCTACCAAAAAAGGGCATGGCCACAGGAACACTAGAGAGCACAAGCACTTATCTTTAGAGAGCTGTTTGAGACAGAGAACAATTAGATATGGCTCCAAGACAAATATCAAAGGGAAAGCTGCAGGTTAGAAAAGTTCTGGGGATTTCTCTTTTGGATGAAAAAGAAGACTCTAGCAGGACTTTCAGACCATCGTCCTGCCTTTTGGTCTCTGAAATCCCATGAACAAGGAAACAAAAGAATGTGTCCTTTTAAAAACTAAAAGGAAGGTCAGAAAAGTCAAATAAAACTATGCCTCTCTCAGTAGTAGTTAGTCAAAATTTTCTCCTGTAAGGGACAGCACAAGAGAAGTAAAAAGCTACCTGCAAGGGATTTTGATGCAAATCTGATTTATTGATCTCAATAATTTAGTTGATTCATTTTAAAAAGAAAGGTTTTTCATCACTTGAAAATGAGTGCCTTCCTTCTTAAAAATTTAGAACTGCTTTTATGACAGAAAACTAGCCTGTTTTAGGTTCCAAGCCCCGGGCTAATGGAGGACTCTATCATTCTAACTCAGTGGGGGACAGCATACCCAGAATCCTGGGCAGCCAAAGCTATTAAGTTTTATACATCTGTTATAGCAAATGAAACTGTTTAAGGGTAGAAGTCTAGCCTAAAGGAGGAAAATTTTCATTAACATGAGCAGGAGAGAAAACACAGAGACGTACTTGAAAAGAATCATTCCCTGGGATCTCCAGATCCTCTGGACATTGTTTCATATATCCGTCCTGATGTACGTTTGTTATTGTTCATAACACTTAGAGCCCCTGCACCCAAGTATTTGACAGAAAATAAATCTCATATTAGAGCAGAAAGATGAGAGAGGTTATTTGCACTAGAAAATATGTTTGGAAGAAATACATAGAGGGAAGTAGCAATAAAGAAAGGAGGAATGAATCAATATACAAATTCAATTCAACAATCATTTATTTACCACCTATATAAAAGACCGAGGCAGCTAGGTGACTCAGTGTATAGAATGTAAGTCTTGGAATCAGGAAGACATCTTGCTGAGTTCAAATCTGGCCTTAGACATTTACTAGCTATGTTGTCACTTAACCCTGCTTGCCTCAGTTTCCTCAGCTGTAAAATGAGGTGGAGAAGAAAATGGCAAACCTCTCTAGTATCTTTGCCAAGAAAACTCTAAATGGAGTCATGAAAAGTTGGACACAACTGAAACAATTGAACAATAACAACATGTATATGGTGGGAAAGCAGTGTGGCAGTAAACAAAGACCTGGCCTAAGTCAGAAAGTGGAATTGAGGTTCCATGTATGACATGTTCTGGCTGTGTGACCCTCAGAAAGTTGGTTGACCTCTAAATGTCCCCAAAAACCATTCCAATATTGTCATGGGAATTATAGAAGGAGGGTAGAGTGTTAGGACATAGAGGATCCCAAGTCCTCTTTAAAATAATGCTCCAATAAAAATATAAAATACACCAGTTTAAAAGCAATTAAGTGGCCTCAGACACTTCCCAACTGTGTGACCCTGGGCAAGTCACTTAACCCCCATTGCCTAGCCCTTACCACTCATCTGCCTTGGAGCCAATACACAGTGTTGACTCCAAGATGGAAGGTAAGGGTTTAAAAAAAAAAAGCAATTAAGGAAAATCAGCTGTAGACTCCTCTCCCTTAAGGCTACATCCTACAAAAACCCCCAAGGAAAAAGGCAAAGGTAGGCTAAGAATAGGAACAAAGCATCCTCATCAGAGCCCTGCTGCCAAACATCCAAAGCAGACCCAGCCTCAGAGCCCAGAGGCAAGAGCAAGACCCTAGGCATAGTTGAAAATGGGGGAAACCAAAAACCCCTGAAGAAGAGTTCAGTGAAGAGGAAGCCCCAGGGCACAAGTGAGAGAAGGAAGAGTCCAACTCAGGTGTTTGATGTGGGGAGATTATAGCCAAAGTACATAGTAAGAGATAGAGAAGAGCCTCAAGCAGCAACCAATATGAAGATTATCTTGAAATACCTACAGCAATAGAAAAAAGGTAAGAGATACAGCTTACGACCAAGAATAACCTATCTGGCAAAACTTCGTATATATAATAGTAGATGGGGGGGATTAAGGAAATAGAGGAATTCAAAGCATTTCTGATGAAAAGGCCAGAATTGGGCAGACATTTGCGATGGAAACAGAAACACACATTTATTTTAGGAAGCATTCTTTATTTTTTTTTGCATCTTAGAACAGGTGATGGAATAATGGTACAAAAGAAGACATATTTTTTCAGACATGGCCAATATATTAATTTTTCACACATTTCTTTTATTGGAAAAGAGTAAGCAGGAATAAACTATTTACATGCTAATGAAGAGGTAAGAAATAAATGCCTCCAATTGTGGTATATGTTGGTGATGGAATACTATTGTGCTCAAAGGAACAATAAAGTGGAGGAATTCCATGGAAACTGGAACAACCTCCAGGAAGTGATGCAGAGCGAGAGGAGCAGAACCAGGAGAACATTGTACACAGAGACAAACACACTGTGGTATAATCGAACGTAATGGACTTCTCCATTAGTGGCGGTGTAATGTCCCTGAACAACTTGCAGGGATCAAGGAGAAAAAAACACTATCCAAAAGCAGAGGACAAACTGAGGGAGTAGAAACACCAAGGAAAAGCAACTGCCTGACTACAATGGCTGAGGGGACATGACAGAGGAAAGACTCGGAGCGAACACTCTGATGCAAATACTAACAACATGGCAATGGGTTCAAGTCAAGAACACATATGATACCAGTGGAATCACACGTCGGCCACAGGGGGTGGGAGGGAGGAAAAGAAAATGATCTTTGTCTTTAATGAAAAATGCATGGAAATGATCAAATAAAATACTATAAAATTAAAAAAAAAAGAAATAAATGCCTCCAAAGGATGTTAAAAAAAAAAAGGAAAATATGACCGACAATTGGCCTGTTCGGTTTTAGTGATCTCAGGAGAAGACAGAAATGGGAAAGACAGGTGGCTATACTGGAGAAGAAAGAAAGGGCAAATCACATAATAGAGATGTATAAAATAAAAAATATTTAAACATGGAGAAAAGGGTAGAGGGAATAGGAATCTCACTGAAGTGTATTGACATCTGAACTGGGTAAGAGAAGATTAAATACAATTACACATAACCACATATACACACATATAAAGATCCTAGTACAGCAATACAATAAACACAAAAGGGAAATAAGAGGGGATGACAAGAGAGGTGAAGAAGAGAAGAGTATAAGAGGAAGGATAGATAGGTAAGAGAATAGACATAAGCAGAACAAACTCCAATATCAGGGTGGAAATATGAAAGGGGATTAAAAGAAAGAAAACAAGAGTAGAAATCTGGGAACAGGAATAGAGCAAGGGACAGAACAAAACCAGGCCATTTAATTTAGAGACAATTAGAGTATTGGGTAAACTCCATCTCTTTTGTCACTTTCATTTTATTTGTAAACAGCAGAGTGAGAGCAAAGAGAAGGAAAAAGCACATGAGGACATGATAGAGGGAAATATATAATTAACAATCATATGGATGGATGAAATCATCTATAGCAGAATAGTTTAGGAAAAAGAAATAAGGAGAGAAACTATATTCTGTTCAAAAGCATCAAAAATAATAAGTCAATATCAATATGTAACACCAAAGAGCATAGAATCTAAATATATAAAGGAAAAGTTAATCAAATTGCAAGGTGATAAGTAAAATTATAATAGTGGGGGAACCTCAAGGTATCCTTTTTAGATACAGGCAAATCTAATCAAAAGATGAAGAATAAAGAATAAAGAAAATAAAGACTTAAATAAAAATGTATTGAAATGTTTAAAATTATATCTCTGACAATTACTGAATAGAAATAGAAAAGAATTCACATATTTTTCAGCTGCACATTGTACTTTTACAAAAATTAGCAATTTATTAAGACACAAAGCAGGGGCTGCTAGATGGTTCAGTGAATTGAGAGCCAGATTTAGACATGTGTAGTCCTGGGTTCAAATCTTGATTTCTAGCTATGTGACCTGCCTTGGAACCAATATTTCATACCAATTTTAAGATGAGGGATTTTTTTTACCCCTATTAAATGGATCAGTGGAGCTTAGATTCAAGTGACTGGCCCCTAACATTAATGTAGGGAACATAGCTGAAGGTTGTGGTGTCAAAGAATAGATATACTGAACTCAAAGTACCTAGAACCCTAAGGAAAAGACTCAGCAGGCTTGGCTCCAGGAAAATGAGCCAGTGTAGACTCACTACATAAAATTAAAAGTAAAATTATAAGCTACAAAATAGCTATGAACTGAAACAAGGAATGTGTTTTCATACTAAAAATTTCCTACCTTAATGAAGTTATAGCTGTCAACAACAATAACAACAAAAAGGATCAAAAACAATAAAAACTAGTGTAAAAAGCACGGTTCTGAGAACAAAATAGAAAATAAAGAAGAAAACTGATAATGACTGATCTATATGGCATTTGATATAATACAAATGACTTTGTAAACATTATTATATCTTTTCTTTTTTTGAGCCTTACCTTCAGTCTAACAGTGGATACTAAGTATTGCTTTCAAGGCAAAAGGGAGGCAAGGGCTAAGCAATTGGAGTTAAGTGACTTGTCCAGGGTCAAACAGCTAGGAAGGATCTGAGGTGTGATCTGAACCCAGGACCTTCCATCTCCAGGATTGAATCTCTATTTACTTAGTCAACTAGCTGCCCTTGAACATTATCATATCTTAAATTTTATATTATTATATTTTATATTATTTACATTATTTTATATTGACCTTATTTCTCTCATTTACATTTTGTATTATTTTGTATAAGATTTTACTTATATGTCTGTGTTCTTTCAATAGAATATAACCTCCGTGAGGAAAAGAATTGTTTGGTCTTTGGCATTATATTCTCAGTACACAGTACCATGTTTTCAATATGTTTAATAAAATTTAATTTATTTTAGTTTACATTGTACTTTATTTGAAACCAGTTTAAAGCCAAAGAACTGTAATTATCCAATCTTTAGCACAAGAAATTTTCCCATTATATACAAATAATTTATGCTTCTGGCTATGAAGCATTCATCACTGCCCACCCCCCTCTTCTTCTTCTCTTGAGTAGCTCTCCTTCTTCTAGCACAAACTGTCGTATGGAGCATAGATAGGTTCATAGTTCTAGAGGTGAACGGGATCCCAGTGACACTCTAGTCCAACACTTTAATTTTAAAGATTAGGAAACAAAGTCTAAAACAGATGAGATGACTTGCCTTGGGGATAGTAAGTGGAAGAGCCAGATACAAATAAAGAAGGCTTTTTACTCTAATCTCATATATTTAAATTAATTTTTCTTTTTCTTTTTTTTAAGCCCTTATCTTTTATCTTAAAAATCAATTCTAAATATAGAATCCAAGGCAGAAGAGTATTAAGGACTGGCCAATTGGGATTAAGTGACTTGCCCAGGGTCACACAGCTAGCAAATATCTGAGGTCAGATTTGAACCCAGGTCTTCCTGACTCCAGGTCTGGCTCTCTATCCACTGAGCCACTTAACTGTCCCCTAAATCTCTTTCAATATTATTTCAAGAATTGGAAAGAAACTCAGGTGAACCAAGAGTCAAGAATATGACTCTTATTTTTCTCCCAGTAGTATGTTTTTACTTTTTTATAACAATACCAATAAGACATTTATAGAATCTCTTTAAAGTTCGCAAAACATTTTATAAACCATAATAATAAAAGCTTAGCTCTTATATTGCTTTAAGGTTTTCAAAGAGTTTTACATATATTAGTTCATTTGGCCCTTATAATTATCCTATGAGGTAGCTATTATGATTATGTCCATTTTACAGATGAGGAAACTGAGGCAAATGCAGCTAAGGGGCTTGTCTGCGCTCCACATGGCTAATAAATGCCTACAGCACAATTTGAACCCAGTTCTTCCTGACTCTCTGCATAGCATCACCTTGCCACTTCACTGAAGTATCACAACAACCTTATGAAATAGATATTATAGGTGTTTATTATCTTCATTTTATAAATAAGAAAACTGAAGTTGAGAAAAGCCAAGCAACATGCCCAAGATCTCACAACTCACAAGTGTCAGAAGCAGAATGTGAAACCCCAACCTTCTACCCCAACTGCTGAGAGTACCCTGTCTTTGGTGCACTGTTTTGTCTTTGTCTTTTTTTTTTCAGTCTACTTATTTGCTAAAAATGTTTTGCCATGGTCATCAACTCTATGTGGGTGCAGGGTAGTAGAAGAGAATGTATAATAACTCCAAAGTCTGAGGACTTGTATTCAAATCCTGCCTCTGATGTGTGACTTTAAGTAAGTCACTTTACTCCTTCCCTGGGACTCAATTTCCTCCTTTGTAAGAAAATGAGTTGGAACTCATTATCTGTGAGGTCCTTCCAGTTCTATGATCCAGCTTTGTGACTCTATGCCTCAATTAACAAAAGAAATACTAAGCAATGCTAATTCAGGTCTTATCATTTTAAATAGCACGGGGAAACACAAAAGACAGAGCTAAAAAGAAATCAGGAGTTTCCATGTGTTGATCATTGCCCATGTACAGTAAAATAATGCTTTGGGAACCACTGCAATAGCAATGTTTGTCAGATAAACCCCAGTCTGCTCTCATATTTTGAGTATGTGGTCAAATTACTTTCTCAGCCAAATGATTGAACTTTTAGTCACTTGGGAGTGTGGAACTCAGGACTTCCATCAAATGACTAAAACTTCTTGGCATTTAGAAATGACTAAAGATATCACCACAATCCCAAACAGACTTCAGCTTCTAAGAGAAAGTAAGACAGAAATCACGAATTCAGCTTCATAGAAATGTACGTGCTATAAAGAAGTCATCATAACAAAATCTTGTATCTGTCCCTTTTCCTCCACTTGCATGGGTACCACCTTAATCCAGGCTTTTTTTTAATTTCACATCCAAATTCTTTTAATAGCCTCCTAATTTTTCTTCCTTCCTCGGACCAATCAATCACAAAGCTTTATTAAATATCTACTAGATAAGAGGTACTAAGGGGAACAAAGAAAAACAAAAACATTTTCCTGCCTTCAAGAAGCTTAACATTCTCATAAAGGAGACAATGTGCTTATAAATAGATATGTATGAGATACAGAGGATTGATCCACTCTATATGGTAACCTTAAAGAAGAAGCATAAGGATGGAATGGGAAAAGCCTATGACAGATGGAGCTTGAATGGTCCTGAATGGTCAACACTCTTGAGCGATGGCATCATGGTACGCCTAGTAGGTCTGCCCCTCATCAGTTTCATAGACATTGTCATCTCTGCTAAGCATTACTCTGCTGTTTTTTTGGTCACTATTGGAGAGTGTTACACTCATTTAATGGTCTCCTCTCTCTCTAGATGTAGCTCCACTGCCTAAGTGGTTGTGGACCTTGTCTCCAATTAGCTAGTGTCCTCAGCTAAGGTGTTGCCAATGTCTAGAAGAGTGAGTTTATAGAAATGAGGGAGTGACGGAGCTTCACCATTCTCTTCTAACTCACAGACCAGATGCTTAAGTTTCATCTCTCCTTGGGAAGCAAGTTACTCATTCATTGCCATACTCCAGGAAACTTCAGCTGTTCTCCTGGCCATAAGGAGAGATCTATTAGCTCACAGAATCTTAGCTCTTGGGTAATTTTCCTCTCCAAAAGGAGCACCTTTGATTCCAATGGCCACGTTTTTTTTACAACATAGAATAGCCAGATAGATGATCAGGGCTTTTAGAAACTTATAGGGGGTGGGGGAAGCTAGGTGGCTCAGTGGATAGAATTCCAGGACCCAAGTCAAGAGGACCTCAGTTCAAATCTGGCCTCAGATACTTCCTAGCTGGGCAAGCGGCTTAACTCCAAGTGCCTACCCTTTACCACTGCTTTACCTTAGAACCAATTCTTAGTATTGCTTCTAAAACAGAAGGGTAACAGTTTAAAATAATAATAATAATAATAGTAATAAAATGTAAGGAATTGGCAACTGGCTATAAATGTCTAAAGTTCTTTCAATTATTAAAACCTTCAGAGCTTCTAAAGCCTCCCACGTCTTGCCTTCTATTGAAAAATAAACAAATAAAAACTCAAACCCAACTTTGTTTCCCTCTCTAGGTCAGGGGCATCCAAGTCTTTTGGTTGTGGACCATCTGAACTCCACCTATATTTGAACTAATTGTATCTGACCTCAACTACAGTTTGTATTGACTTGAAGAGGCCAAAAAGACACCTGGCAGCAACCAGATATGCAGTAGTAGCATAAAACAAGTTGCTAAGTTCTGCAGACCTACCAGTTCATACATCCTAGTTAATTAGGCAAAAAAAAAAGGACAAAAACATCAGGTAGACTGCTCCCCAGCGTCTGCCTGCATTTGGCTGCAGGCATTTTGTTGGACATCTGGGCTCCAGAAATGGCTTGAAGGCTAGAATGAGAAAAGCTGCCTGAGAAACTATGAGTCAGTCACTCTGAATAGCTAGTCTTTCTAGCAGAGTATAGCAAAGATGCATTTGGAAAAGGAAATTGGGACATGGCAGTGAAGGGCCATGAATGACAGGGAAAGCAGTTTTCAGAATTTATTCTCTATGTAAACCGAGAAATATTGAAGATTATTGAGCAGGGACAGAAGTATTGTTTAATTTTTTAAATGGCCTGACTACAGAGGGCAGCCTGAATTATAGAGGAAAGAAACATGAGTTAGGGGGTGATTTTGGAGAGCATAAAGGCAATAGGAAATAGTAGAAATGACCCTGGAAAAGCACCCAAGAATATTTGAAAGAACAATGAATTTTTAATTCAAGAGGACTTTAAATCCTTCCTTTGCTCCCTCCTTCTTGTATGACCTTGGATCAGTAAACTAACCTGTCTTCACCTCAGTTTCTCCATTTTTTAATGTAGAGCTTGCCCCTTCTCCAAGGTTCTTATGCCTCTAAAATTTGGATTCTCTAACACTCCCTTAAAGATTGTCTTCTGCTAATACCAGTGAAACCCAAAGAGAAAATCTTATTTGTGATGTCATCCTGCCTGTCTAACTTTTTATTTAGTGTGTGTATGTGTGTGTGTGTAGAGCAAGGTTTCCTTCTGGGTATGGTACATGCTAAGTTAATATTTTAGCCCATCTATTATTCTCCTTTCTTCTAGCTCTATTCCATTCCCCTTTAAGTCCTTTCCCTTCTCGCTCCCAAAGCCATGACGAATGGCTTCATTAACACTGAACTGGGATTCTTGACTAAAAACTGATAGTTCCAGTACTTTTTTTTAACATTTTACAAGCTACTCCAGCCCTCTCTTAACAAAGGCTTTGTCTTTTTTTTTCCTTGACAACCTCAAGCATTTTGGAACATTCTGACCTAACATACATAGCAACCAGTTTCCAAAAATTTATATAACAGTACAGCTTTCTCCATGCCACCTACGAGGCTGTCCTTCATAGAACAAAATGAGAAATTAAAGGTACCATGGGAATAGAAAAGGGCAAATATTCTAACAATTTATATATTTGCTGAATAAATGTAGGAATTTTTTTAGGATGTTGTTCTTTCTCATACATTTTCCCATCCCTCATTGAACAATTAAAAAAGAAATGAAAAGAAAAAAGAACCCCTCATAATAAATATTTATATCCAGAAAAACAAATTCTTATATTAGCCATGTCTAAAAATGCTCATCTCTTCCTGAATTTTCCAGTCCATCACTGCTCTGGTAGAAAATGAGCAACATACCTCATCAGCTGTCCTTTGGAATCCTAATTGGCCATTGCATTGATCAGAGCTCCCGAGTCTTTCAAGGTTGATTTTCTTTATAATTGTCATTATAAAGAAATTATAAAGACAAAAAAAATGACATTATAAAATGTCATATAGTTGTCATTATAGAAAATGTTCTCCCTCTTCTACTCACTTTGGTCTGCATCAGTTCATAGAGGTCTTCCTAGCTACCTCCATCACTACTATTTTGTCATTTCTTATATCTGTCTACAATAATTTGTTTAGCCTTTCTCCAACAGAAGGCCAACCCCACCCATAGTCTGCTTCTTTCCGTTATTACTGTTAAAAAAAAAAGTTGCTATATACTTGCGCTTATGGGTTCTTTTCATCTTTTTTTAGATAGATCTCTGAATTATAGACATAGTAGTTTTACTGGGTCCAGGACAGTTTACTGACTTTTACTTTAATCTGGCTTTAAATTCCACCTCTACTACCTTCTTCCTGTGTGACTCTGCGTAAGTACTTTAAACTCTCTCTACCTCAGTTTCTCCATGTTTTAAATGAGGAGCTTGGCCCATCCATGTTGTCTATATTTGTCCATATTGACCCATAATTCCAAATTGTCTTGCAAAAAAGCTAAGCCAGACCTCAATTTCACCAACAGTGCATTGGTTTCTCTCAACCCTTCCAACAGCTGTCATCTTTGTCTCTATTATCATCTTTGCCGATCTGATGAGTATGAGGTAGAGCTTCAGAGTTGCTTCAGTTTGCATTTGTCTAATAAATAGAGAATAATTAAGGGACTTCTATATGCTAAGTACTCCAATAAGGTCAGGTCTTTCTAAATCCAAGTCCAGAACTATTTAGTGTGCCTCCTGGCTGTCTCTGATTTGGAGAATTTTCTCATATGGTTGTCGATAGCTTGAATTTCTTCTCCTGAAAACTTCTTTTTCATATCCTTTGAGCACTGATTTATTAGTGAACAGCTTTTTTTCTTATAAGTCTGAATCAGTTCCTTTTATATCTCTTCTTGCTGGGTTTTGTCAGTAATATGCCAAAATGCTGATGATATGTGTGGATTTACTTTATATTCTACCACTCTGGTGAATTTATTAACTGTTTCAATTCATCTTGGTAGACCTTAGGATTTTGTAAGTAAATCATCCTATTATCCACAAAAAGGAACAATTTCATTACTTCTTCGCCTATATGTATTACCTCATTTTTTCTTTCTTATTGCATTGGTTAGCATTTTTATTGTTGTATCAAATAATAGCGACTATAATAGACACCCTCACTTTACCCCAATTTATTGGAAGAGCCTCTAACTTTTCTCTATTACATATACTACTTTATCTTAATTGTAGATAGATATCATTTATCATATTAGGAAAAGATTCATTTATTCTTATGCTTTCTAATGCTTTTAACAATAATGAATATTAGATTTTGTAAAAAAAAAAAAAGTTTTCTCAGACCCCCAAAGATAAATCCAGCAGCATGCAAGAAAAAAATGGTTAGATACATGTAAACTTCTATTTTAAAGTAAAAAAAACACAACTATACAATTTCAGGAGAGGAGAAAATGTGAAAAAAAACCTATGGGTTTAAAGATACCAGGAATAATTGATGTGAAGTAGCCATGAAAAGAATTAATGTTCTTGTTGGTGTCCACATTTCTTTGGATTCATAGTCTCATTGGTATGGCTAGACCATCTCATACAAAGAAAGGGAAAAACATGGACTCGGCTCTCGAGAAGCTTTCATCCTAATGGGGGAGTCATCATGCAAATAACCATGTATGTGTATATCTAATAGTATGATTAGGCCATACCAATATATGACAATACTATCTCGATTAATTGATTTATCTAGTGCAATAACAATTAAACTACCAATGGGCTAGTTTATCAACTAGGCGAGTGTGTATACAGAAATGTATATCTATATATACACATATACTTAATTCTAAAGCATATATATATGTATGTATATATATATGCTAGTGGAACAAAAGATCAAGAATATCAAAGGAAATAAGGAAAAATGAGAAGGAAGGTAGTCTAGCAAAATTAGGTCTCAAACTGCACTACAAAGCAATAATTATATAAATTATTTGTTACCAGTTAAAAGACAAAAAAAATAAGTAAAACATGTCATGTACATGAGGTCTATGAACAAAAATAGAAAAAAACATAAAAGAATGGCTTAAAGAAGATGTACAGAAATAAATTGAGGGAGGTTCCAGAGACAGGAAAGACGTCTTGGCATGACCATGCTAAATTGCATACATATATAAGGAAAAACAAGCTGTATCAAATGAGATTCAAAGTTTCATATATCAACCTTTTTCCCAATTTTTTGAGAAACAAACATGATTTTTCTCAAGTTCAGAATACAAAGTTATATAGATATAGGTACTGACAGGCTAACTCAATGAGTTATTTATCCAATTTGCCTTTCATAAGGCCCATAAATCTTTTGAAGAACCAGACACCTCATTGGAAAAGCCTTGTATTGCTCTGGGATTCAACTCATTCAACATGATGTTCTCCACGGGCAAGATCACTCCCAATTGGACACTGAATAAGACAATGGTGAATCTATGACACTGGTGAATGTCCCCCGTATACGTCCATGTTTCCTGCATATTTTGACCATAATACTCAATGAAATGAGTGCCAGTATTGATGCTGAGATTCAAGGTAAGGGTTTAAAGGAGGCAGCTAGGTAGTACAGAGCACCAAACCTCCAGTTAAGAGGACATGGGAACAAATTTGCCTCAGACACTTTCTAGCCATGTGATTTTCTGTCTAATCACTTAATCACATTTGCCTATTCTTTGCCCTTCCATTTCAGAGTTGTTAATAAGTCAGAAAACAAAGGTTTAAATGGATTGAGAGTCAGACCTAGAGATGGGAGGTCCTGGGTTCAAATTTGCCCTCAGACACTTCCCAGCTGTGTGACCCTGGGCAAGTCATTTGACCCCCATTGCCTAGCCCTTACCACTCTTCTGCCTTGGAGCCAATACACAGTATTGACTCCAAGACTGAAGGTAAGGGTTTAAAAAAAAACACACATAGGAATGCTATCCACATTCAGAGGAAGAACTGTGGGAGTAGAAACACAGAAGAAAAACATTTCCTTGATCTCATGGGTCAATGGGAATATGATTGGGGATGTAAACTCTAAACGATAATCCTATTGCAAATATCAATAATATGGAAATAGGTCTTGATCAATGACATGTAAAACCCAGTGGAATTGTGCATTGGCTATGGGAGGGGGAGGAGAGGGCAAGGAAAAGAACATGAATCATGTAACTATGGAAGAATATTCTAAATTAATTAATTACATTTTTTTAAATACATAAGAGTGCCTCACTATTTTAGACCTGCATTATTGCAACAAACTACTAACTCTAGTTCTAAATCTCTATTTGTTCTTGAGCAGCCTTATTTACAATCATCAATTTAAATGTTCTAGTCATTGCCTTCGTTGTTTCATTTTTTTTTTCAACAATCTCTAACAGCTATCAACAGAATACAATCTCAATTTCTCAAACTGGCATTCAAGGAATTTCACCATTTGAGACCATTTAGCTTTGTTCTCTGCTATTTTCCATCATGATCCATTGATTCCAGCCAGATGAGATTCTGCATCATCTTGGGAATTTGCTATGTGTAAATATTCCCTTCTCTGTGCCTCATACTGTCCCTTTTATCTAAGATGTCCTGACCATGCTCCAAATCCTGCGTGTTTTGGTTCATACAAATGGCCAACTTTCATTTCTCCCTTCTAAATAAAACATTGGAACTCAAAGGAATTGAATTTGAATCCTGGTTTATGCCGGCCTCTCTCTCTCTCTCTCTCTCTCTCTCTCTCTCTCTCTCTCTCTCTCTCTCTCTCTCTCTCTCTCTCTCTGTCTCTCTCTCTCTCTCCATATCTCTGTCTCTGTCTCCCTGTCTGTCTCTCTGTCTCTCTCTCTCTCTCTCTTTCTGTTTCTCTGATAGGTTATTTCATATAAACTCCTAATACCTTCATTTATATATTTGGAAAACAAAATGGATGTGGGCAAGGATTATAAAGGACAGAAATTCTTGATGTTGGAGGAGCAATGAGAAAATAAATATCCTCGGTGATTTAAGAGTTATGTTCCAAGTTTGACCACTTGGGAAAGAAATCTAGAATTATACAAGAAAAGTCCAAAAATTACTTACAGCCTTTGACCCAGCAATCCCATTTCTAGGAGATAATTGACAGACAAGAAATCTGTGTGAAACTACTCATAATAACACGCTGTAATAGTTCAAAGTTGGAAACAGCATAGGTTCCTCGTGTTTGAGGAGACGGTCAACAAACTGTGGTATGTGAATATCATGGAATTACATCACAAGGAACAAATACAAAGAATTCAAATAAACACAACAAGACCTATGTGAACTGATACAACATTTTTTTAAAAAAAGAAAGAAAAATGTACACAGTGACCCCATCTATATAACAGAAGTCAATGTTAAATGAAATAAGGACATTTCATAACTAAGGGCAACAAAACCCTGATTGACAGCTATAGACCACATTAGTACTTGCTTGCTAAAGTTAAAACAGGGACAGCTAGGTGGTTCAGTGGATAGAGGACATGAGTTCAAATCTGTCCTTAGATACTTCCTAGCTATGTGACCCTGGGCAAGTCACTTAAGCCCATTTGCCTTGAAACATACAATTAAAGCAAATAGATTTATTTTATTTTAATAAATCATTTGCAAGAGGGTAAGGTCACTAATGGCAATCAATTTTTATACTTTTTGGCTCAACCTTTTTTCTGGAAAGATTTTATGCTGATAGTTTATTGATGTGTGTTTATGTCTATTGGCTTTGTCAATATTAAATGAATCAGTTAAAACAAATTAATATACTTAAACTTTAGTCAATGTGAGAGAAGAAAATGAAGGAATTCTTAACCTGGGACTATATGAACTTTTTTTTCTATAGTTTGATAGTTTTTGCGATCTAATTGGTTTCCTTTGTGGTCCTATGTATTTTATTTTGTGCATTTAAAAACATTAATCTGGGGTGGCTACTAGGATAGAGAGCCAGGTGGGAGATCCTGGGTTCAAGTGTGACATCAAACACAGTAGCTATATGACCCTGGACAAGTCACTTAACTCCAATTGCCTAGCCCTTACCTCTCTTTTGCCTTAGAACTGATACTTAGTGTAGATTCTACACAGAAGATAAGGGTTAAAAAAACATAACTGTGAGAAGGGCTACATAGGTTTCCCCAGACTGCCAAAGAGGTACATAAGCAAATAAATAAATAAATAACCTTTGAACTGGATGGTCATTCAAAACCCCTTCTAACTCAAAACTATGATTCACTCCATTGTCTAGTAATTCTCCAAACACTGACTTTAGCATTGAAATACTACAAGGCAGCATATAATAAACAGTTTCATGTATGAGTGCATTGCCAGATCTATTAACAGAAGGTAGAAACCATTCCTTATGCTAATTTTGTATCCTACCTAACACCATTCAGAGCACTAAGGCGCTCAACAAACCCTGAATGAATCAATCAATTACCAAAACCTTTTTCCCAATAGCTTCTTTCAAAGCACCAAGTGGGTATTTCAGTCTAGAGAGACCATTTTCTGATCTTCTCCTTGACCCAGTTGTTAATGCTACTGACAGTAGTTAACAACTGAAGTTACACAATAATATCTATAATACTGCCCTATAAGCATGTCACATTCCTTCAGAAGAATGTAGGCTGCTGGGAACCAAGATGGAGGAGAAGGTTCACTGATTCAACTAATGACTCCCAAATTACTCTACAAAAAACTATGGTATGATGCCTCAAAATGAATTCTAGAGCAGTGTAATACACAAAAATACAGAGTGAGATAATTATTCCACCCAAAACCTAAAAAGATGGCATGAAAGATAAGGTGTACCATGGAAGAAGTGGAGCACAAAGCATCATACTAAGGCAGGTCCCACCATGTCAAGGGGTGTTGGATGTAGCTAAATCAGCAGCAAAGGCTTCCAGAGTTCTCTGCCACAGATGTTAAAGAGGGATTGGACAACTGCTCAGAAGGAGATTACAGGGGTAGTACTTGTGATGGCTCTGGCGAATCTTATTTCATTATCCATATGTAGACACAGGTAACAGTCCCAGGGCATAGTCTCGGGGGAGGAGAAGAAATAGTACACACCAGTGTCTGTGGCCAGAGGGGAGCATGGGTCCCTGGTCAAAGTCCCAAGGGATAAAGGAGGGCTTGTGATTGTTCACAGATCAGAGTCCAAGCTGGGAAAGTATTAAATAAACCCCTCGTTGCAACATACTATCTTGAAAGAACTAAAAACTTATAGATCCCCAGAGGTAACTCTGAAAGCAGCTCCACAAAGAATCTGAAGCTTGGAACATTGTTCTCTTCACCACATATACTGAGTCAACATTAAAAAGGTTATTTTATTTCATTGCTTTTTATTTTTTTATTATTTTTTCAATTTGGAAATGTTTATTTAATTAATTAATGTAGAAGATTTTTCCATGTTTATAAGATTCATGTTCTTTATCTCCCCTCCCCTCACCCCCTCCTGTAGCCGACATGAAATTCTACTGGGTTTTCCATGTGTCCTTGATCAAAACCTATTTCCATATTGTTGATATTTGCACTAGGATGATCATTTACGGTTTACATCCCCAATTATACCTCCCTCGACCCATGTGATCAAGCAGTTGTTTTTCTTCTGTGTTTTTGCTCCCACAGTTCTTCCTCTGAATGTGGATAGTGTTCTTTCTCATAAGTTCCTCAGAATGGTCCTGGATCATTGCATTGCTGCTAGTAGAGAAGTTCATTACATTCAATTGGACCACAATATATCAGTCTCTGTGTTTAATGTTCTCCTGGTTATTCTACTTAGGTTATTTTAAATTAAAAAGAAAAAAGCTAGAAAATGATCAAACAACAACAAATAACCTCAACAAAGGAAGTTATTTTGGTAATAAGGAAGACCAAAACACAAACCCAGAAGACAAAAATGTCAATATTTCTGCATTCAAAGCCTTCAAGAAAAATAGGAATTGCTCTCAAGCACAAAAATAATTCAAATAATTAATAGAATTAGTTTAATTAAATCTAAATGGATTTAAAACCCCAAATAAGAGAGGCAAAAGAAAAATTGGGAAAAGAAATGAAAGTAATACAGGAAAATCATTTTAGAAGTTAATAGTTTGTTAAAGGAAGCACAACAAAATACTGAAGAAATGAACCTCTTCAGAAACAGAATAAATGAACTGGTAAAAGAGGCATAAAAATCCAATGAAAAGAACAACTTCTTTAAAAAAATTGGCCAAGTAGAAAAAGATATACAAAAATGCACTAAATAAAAGAATTTCCTAAAAGATAAAATTGGCCACATGAAAAAAAGAAATCATAAATTCATTAAGGAAAAGAACTCTTTACTAAATAGAACTGACCAAATCAAAGAAAGACTTGCTCAAGAGAACCATATCCTAAAATTTAGATTTGGTCATTTGGAAGCTTATGACACCATGAGACGACAATAGCCAATCCAAATCAAAAAACTGAAAATATAAAATATAAAAGAAAATGTGAAATATCTTATGGGGAAAACAACTAACCTAAAAAATAAATCAAGGAGACACAATTGAAGAAGTACTGGACTACCTGAAAGACATGATCACAAAAGGAGATTGAACATTATCCTTCAATAATTTTTCAAGAAAAACAGTCCTGATGTCCTAGAAGCAGAGGGTAAAATAGAAATATAAAGAATCCACCTATCACCTCCTGAAAGAGATCCCAAAAGAATATCTCCCAGGAATATTATAGGCAAATTCCAAAATTCAGAAATCAAAGAGAAAAAGCAAACAGTCAAAAAGAAACAATTCAGACTTAGAGCCACAGTCAGGATAACACAAAATTTAGCAGCCTCTACATTAAAGTATAGGAAGGCCTGGAATAGGATATTCCAGAGGATAAAGGAGCCAAAACTTCAACCAAAAATCCAGCAAAATTGTGCATAATCCATCAAGGGGGAAAAATAAGTCTTCAATTAAATAGAGGACTTTCAAACATTCCTGATACCAGAGCCAAATAGACTGGACTTTCAAATGCAAGACTCAAGAGAAACAAAAAGGTAAACAAGAAAGAGAAATCAAATGACATTCAGTAAGGCTAAACTACTTGCATCCACATGGGAAAATGATTCTTGTAACTTCTAAGAATCTTATTATTTGGGCAGTTAGAAGGAGCAAATGTAGACAGAGGGCAAGGATGTGAGTTAAATGTGATAAGATGGTATTTAAAAAATTAAATTAAAATAAGGCATGAGAAAGGAATGCATTAGGAGAAGATGAAAGGGAAAAATAGAATGAAGCAAAATTATCTCATATAAGAGAGGCATGAAAAAGCTTTTATAGTGGGAGGGGAGTATATATACCTTACTCTGACTGGAATTGGCTAATAGGGGAAGAACATACACAATAAATAGTGTGTAGAAATCTATCTTACCCTACAGAAAAGTAGGAGAGGAAGGCAATAAGAGAAGAGGGGTAGGGCTTATAGAAAAGTCAGCAAATTGGGGGTTGTGATAGTCAGAAACTTAACAGTGGGGAATAGGATAGACAGTAATACACAGCAATCATAATGCAAAAATTTCTTACATGTCTTTCTAATAAAGGACTCATTTCTTAAATATATAGAGAAATGAGTTGAATGTATAAATACAAGTAATTTCCGAATTGCTAAATGGTCAAAGGGAATAAAAAGACAGTTCCCAAAGTAATTTAAATCCTCCTTAGTCAAGCAAAAAATGTTCTAAATCTCTATTAATGAAGGAAATGAAATTTAAAAAATAACTCTGCTGTACTATCCCAAACTATCAGATAAGCTATTATGACAGAAAAGGAAAATTACAAAACTTGGAGGGGATGTGGGAAAATTGAGACACTAAATGGACTATTACATGTGTCAGGGGAGGAGTTGTGAACTAATCCAACCATTCTGGAGAACAATTTAGACCTATGGCCCAATGGGTTATAAAAAAAGTATATACCCTTTCACCCAGAAATACTATTACCAGGTTTATACTCCAAAGAGATTTTTTAAAAGGTGAGGAATCTATTTGTACAAAAATATTTAAAACAGTTCTTTTTGTGAGAGAAAAAAACTTTAAAAGTGAGGGGAATTCCATCAATTGAGGAATGGCGAAGTGAGTTATAGTATGTGATTGTAATAGAAAATTATTGTGCTGTATGAAAGGTTGAGGAAGAGGATTTCAAAAAAATCTAGAAAGACTTCCACAAACTGAAGCAGAGTGAAGTAAGCAGAAACAGGAGAATGTTGTACACAGTGACAGGAATACTGTACAGCAAACAACTGTGAATAACTTAACTGTTCTCTGCAATACAATGTTCAAAACTATCCCAAAGGACTCATGATAAAAAAAAAATGCTATCTGCTTCCGGAGAAGGAATTGAAGGAGTCTGAATCTAGACCAAAGCAAATTTTTTCACTTTCTTAATTTTTTTTCAAGTTTCTTTCCACAAAAGGATTAATATGGAAAAAATATTTACATGATTGTATATGTAAAATCTATATGAGATTATTTACCAACTCAGGGGGTGGGAGGAGAATATGAGACTCTAAATTCTTTTTTAAATGTTTGAAACTGTTTTTACTTGCAATTGAGGAAAAAATTAAATTAAAAAAAATTTTAAGTGTAGGCTACTTGCAGGTAGGGCTAATTTCATTTTTTGAATTTGTGATACAGCACTACCTGGAACAAAACAGATGCCCAATAAGTTTGTTGAATTTGAATAGACTTGAATTCACACTGCATGCATGAAAATTGTTCTTTGGCTTGTGCAATAATTTTTGATATTGAGCCATTGATGGACATGTTTCATCTTTAATTTGGAGCTCTTACTCCAGAAAAAGACATCTTTCCAACCTAACCCATCCTTATGGTGATAACATTTGATTAGCATTATCCAACTATTCACTCAACAATCATTTGAGTCTACGTGTGTGTAAATGGCATTTTCTGACTTTATTTTTAAGTCTCAGTTGAGGATTTTCTTTTTAATTAGTGAAGAGAAATGAGAAGGGAGGAGCACAAAAAATAGGAAAGAGGAAATCATACTGAAAAGAAACCAAGGTGTCATGCACTTTCCAAAATATGGGTTCTTAGCCTTTGTTTCTGCCTCATGAACTGCCTGTCTGATGAAACTTAGGAACCTAATTTAGAATGTTTTTAAATGAAGGGAAGGGAATAAGCATTTGTATATTACCCTCTTCATGTCGGGCATTATGCTAAGCACTTTCACAAGTATTATCTCAATGGATGTTCCCAATAATCCTAAATATAAGGTACTATCATTAACCTCACTTTACAATTAAAAATCTGAAGCAAACAAAGGATAAATGACTTGCCCAGGATCCCACACCTAGTAAGTGTTTGATGTAGAATTTGAAATCAAGCCTTCCTGATTCCAAGCCCAATACTCTATGCCCTCACTGTGCTATTAGCAGCCTATAAAATAAAATAGAGAGAGAATTGCCAAAGAAATCAATTACAAAGAAGTGAAGTTATCAAAATATAGGTTTTTTTTTAATTTACAGATGCCAAGTTTTAAGAACTGTATTCAGTAGGCATTTATCTTCATTCTATTTCTTCTGCATTCAGTGGCCATGCTATAGTTAACATTTCCTGCGGGGGACACTTCAGTTCATTCCATCCATGTGGAGATGGGTGCCTCATAACTTAGTGACACTTCCCACTCCATACACCCTGCATGGTATTTTCAAACATTCATAATTTCTCTCCTGCTAAGCCACTTGTTTAGAAAGAGCTCATCCTGAACACTTTGTGCTGTCACGAGCCAGAAACAATTTTGGGCTCTCATAATCCAGAGACGATTTTCTTCAGTCATCCTTGTGAACAAAAACATAACCAAATTTTTTGCATGGAGGGGAAAATGATTTTCGTTTTCTCCCCCTTCAAAATGAGGCTAAAGGGAATTTCCTTACACTTTCCAAAAGACTCACTTTGGGCCAGAAACCAATCATCCAGCAAGGGAGAAGTCAGGAGCCCTGTGTGCAGCAGCCTTCTCCTAGCTTACAGCCTAGTGAACATCAGCCATCTGTCAGCAGCTCTGCTGGTAGCCATGTAGAAAGGGAACAAAAAGATGAAAACTCAAGCCATGTGATCGCAAAGGAAATAACTGGGAAAATGGTAAAGCAGAATAGTTGTGGGTAAGAAGAGAGACATTGGCAAAACTCAAAATCTTGTTTTTATTTCAGTTTTGTCACTATTAGATCATATGAGGGAAAGGCATTTGCTAAAGAAAGGAAAATTGTTCTCTCTTATTTGCAGATGCTGAGAGAAAGTGATCTATATCTGGCAAGATTATATCATGGAGAAAACTTATTACTCTAAACTTCCCCCTGGGATTCAAGGGACCAACGGAGTTCAAAACTAGCAATGTTTTCCTAGAATAATAAGAAAAATTCACACTCATGTGGTGATTTGAAGGTCACAACAACTCCATGAAGTAGATACTACAATTGTTTCACCTTTTTTATAGATGGGGAAACTGAGGCTTAGAGGGCTTGAGGGACTCATCTTGGGGTCACAGCTAGGAAGTATTGGAGTTGTTTTGTTTCATTTTGCTTTTAAACTATTACCTTCTATCCTTTTATCAATTCTAAGGCAAAAGAGTGGCAATTGCTAGGTAATTGGAGTTAAGCAACATGTCCAGGGTCACACAGCTAGAAAGTATCTGAGATCAGATTTGAACCCAGGTTCCCCCGACTCCAGGTCTGATTTTCTATCCATTATGCTACTTAGCTGTCCCAAAGTATAATAGACGATAGTCAACAAACTTTAAGTGACCCCACTGACCATGAGACTTATAATAACCAGTCTAGGATTTGTCCAGTTGGATACCAAGAGTTTTGAGAAGGTTGTGACTTAACTTTGTCATGCTGATGAAGGAAATGATATGCACTAGAAGATGGTCTATTACCATTTTCTTGCTAATGTGGCTCTAAAACAAATCCTTTTTGTGTTCCTTTTAATAAATTCACTCTACTTAAATCCTCATTGTTATCCTGATGCTCTCAGGGGAACTGAGACTCCCTAGAAGAGAGTTGGAAAGCTGGAAATAAACCAAATTCATATGTTCTCATGATTTCTCAGGGCTGGGACAAAATGATCCACAGGGTTATTAGGGGGAGCCCTCTTTCATCAGGTTTGTATGAGCCCAGAGTCATAGATTCACACAGGCTGAAAGAGCATTGGCTTAAAAGGAACCAGAGAAAGTTAGTTTTAACTCTAATACCTATTAGCCAAGGCAAGTCACTCAGCGTCTTTTGTTTTTAGTTCTTTAAAATAGTAATTGCATTACCCACCTTGTGAGGCAGTATGGTTTAGCAGATAGAGTGTCTCAAAATTAGAAAGACCTGGGTTCAAGTTCCACCTCTAATACATACTAGCAGGGTGACATTGGTCAAATCATTTCACCTCAAAGTGCTGTGATAAATTCTCTAAGACTCATCAATTGCAGACAAGGATGCATTAATTAGTAGAAGAAGATTCTTTACCTTGGAGTTCCCTATATACCAATTAGAGTCAATGGACAATGCTTGTACTCAGCTGATACCCTAATGATGTCAAAAGAAAACAAGGAGGGATGTCAGCAAACTGGGCGGATACAAACATAAAAACATGAAATTAATGATCCACTCCTTAGTTCTCTCTCCTTCACTGGTTTTGTGTCACACCCTCCATGGACCCTTCCATTGCTCTTTAGGTGATGCTTATATTCAATCCTACAGAAACTGTTGTATTCTAAGACTCACAACTCTATATGTCTATCATTAAATAAATTAGTTGATGTGCTACTTTTATTCACATTTATTGAGGAATTCACTACCATTAAAAATATCTTACCATTTAAAGAAATAATATTAAAAAGAAAATGCTATTAAATCTTTTAATGATTCTTGTTCTTTTTCATTAAACTGGGATTCCCTATATAGCCAAAGCTGGAAGTCCAGTAGCCACTCATGGCCCCAATCCCACTGCTGACTGACTCAGAAGCTTTGACCTGCTCTACTTCTTTTTTGTTGCCATTTTTAAAATCTAACATGATATATAATAATAATATAATACATATGATTTGTTATAAATATATAAAAATTAGAATAAATATACACAAGAAACAGATTCTCACATTAGCTATGTCCAAAAAATCTACATTATGTGCCTTTCTCCCCCTAATTCCTCCCCCTTTCCCATGAAGGGAAGTATTATGATATTGATCATACATATATTATTACAAAATACATATTTCTCTGTCATGTTGTAAGACAAGACACAATACTGCTGACACTAGAGAAAAATTCCTGAAAGAAATAAAAAGAAGAATGGCATATTTCATTCTGCATTCAGACTCTGTCTGTTCCTTCTACAGCACTGGATATCCTTCTCATCATTAGTCCCTTGGAATGGTCCTGGAACCCTGCCTTATTTTTTTTTAATTTTATGTAAAAAGATGATTTAGAATATTTTACCATGGTTACAAGATTCATGTTCTTTCCCTCCCCTTCAGGCCCCCCCCCACCCATATCTGATGCACAATTCCACTGGGTTTAATATGTGTCATTGATCAAGACCTATTTCCATATACATTGATATTTGCTATAGAGTGATCATTTAGAGTCTACATCCCCAGTCATATCCCATCGACCTATATGATCAAGCAGTTGTTCTTCTGTGTTTCTACTCCCACAGTTCTTCCTCTGGATGTGGATAGTGTTCTTACTCATAAGTCCCTCAGAATAATTCTGGATCATTGCACTGCTGCTAGTAGAGAAGTCCATTACATTTGATTGTACCACAGTTTATCAGTCTCTGTGTACAATGTTCTCCTGGTGTTCTGCTCCTTTTGCTCGGCATCAGTTCCTGGAAGTCATTCCAGTTCACATGGGATTCCTCCACTTTATTATTCCTTTGAGCACAGTAGTATTCCATCACCAACATATACCACAATTTGCTCAGCCATTCCCCAATTGAAGGGCATCCCCTCATTTTCCAGTTTTTTTCCACCACAAAGAGCGCAGCTATGAATATTCTTACACAAGTCTTTTTCCTTATTATCTCTTTGGGTACAACCCCGGCAGTGCTATGGATGGATCAAAGGGCAGAGAGTCTTTTAGTGACCTTTGGGCACATAGTTAAGTGATTCACAATTGATCATAATACACTATTGTTGTTAATGTGTATAATGTTCTCCTGGTACTGCTTATTTCACTTTGCATCACTTCATATAAGTCTTTACAGGATTTTTTATAATATCTTGTTTGTCATTTCTTATGGCACAATAGTATTCCATTACAATCATATAATACAACTTGTTCAACCATTCCTATTGATTACTTCTAACTTTGACTTGTTTAGACTCTCTCTAGGCAGTCTGGTGATCCTCTGCTCCCAGAGGCTGATAATGGTACTGAAATTAGAGAGAGAACCCAATAGACTCAATTTTACTGCAGCTCAGAACTCGTTAAGATCAAACAATCTAGCCTCAGCATCCCCAGTGGCAAGGTCTATAGGCATGTGCCACACACCTGGCCTAATGATCTATTTGCTTTATCTCCTGAAGCATAGTGTAAGTTAAGCCCTCTAAATAAAACTTTTACTTTAAGTAATCAAATATCTGTCTCTTGGTCTAAGTGGGTCCTGGATTTCTTATTCTCTCAATCATCTTTACAATGCATGCCTTCTTATATTCCTGGTCTTATTTCACAACATAAATGGTAGAGCTATAACCCTACCCCCACAACAACCCCAGAATTTGTGTTATGAAGTATCAAGGTATTTGGAGCTTACTTTGAAAAGACAAGATCTTACAATCTCTCAGTTCAGGATACAGCATTAGAAAGAAAAAAATCAAGTCCAAGACATAATTCCCACAATTGCATTCTAAATTCAAAGAAAATATGTTGCCAACACATTTCACTTCATAAGCTTTTGATAATTCCCTTTCTGAGCAAAAGAATTGAAGCATCTTTGCCATCCACCAAAAGCAATTAAAGAAGGAAGATAAACTGTAACTGTAAACTACTTCATGAAGCTATAATTGCCTAATTAAATCTATCTTAAGGAATTAATATAATTCTCATAGCCTAATGGAAAAGAGTACTCTTCAATAGCTCAGGAAGCAGCTGAGAGCTGAGCTCTAATCCAGGTACTTTGAGGTATCATCACTGATAGCATTTAAATCCTCTGTTGGCTAAAGAAATAAGAGAAAATGTTTGTTTCATTTGGTTGCTGGACAACAGTCCTAGTTTTGATTCTGTTTCCAGCCATTTTTAAAACACTGACAAGATTTTGAGAACAAAACAGTATCGTCCTTCACCCAACTTAATAACAAAGGATTCGAGAATGATTTGTCTTGATGGAGTCGCTATAACTTACACATAGTTTGTTAACTGTTTTCCATAATTCTTATTTCAAGGCACTAGGGAAAAACCTTTTGCTCTCCTAATGATTTATACCTAAACTGTACATAAAACTATAATTCTGTCATAGGTTCAAGAACTAACAGAGACTTCAAAGTCATGAAACTTGTCACTTTCTCTTTAATACACAGAATCATGGAATAATATAGTTTAGAATTAAAAGGAAACTTTGAGGTCATGAAGTGAAATTCGTTCATTTTACAGAGGGTTAAGCTTAGGACAGGCAAGCACCATAACTTGGTGGAAAGAGGTCTGTAGCCTCATTTTACATTGCTCTCCTTCCACTTTGTCAGATACAGACAAATTAATTTTCTGTTTCACAAAAGCAAAATGTCATCTCACATATCAATACTTTTGAAACTGTTGTCCCCCACTCTTAGAATACTCAGTACTTCTGCTCATAAAATCCCTCTGTTCCTTAAAGAGGAAGTTCGGGACTTCTGGGTAAACATGGCTGCAGTTAAGACACAGGAATCGACCTCTCCACAGAGCCTACCAATACAGACTACCTCAAAAGGCCAAAAAAAAAATTAATTCATATGAATGAAGGGACTCCACAGTAGGGCTCAGCATTGAAGGTACGTGGGATTTGAGCATTTCTACATTATAAGGAGGTGAAATCGCTTTCACCAAAACATGAGCTGATCTACCCTCCCCCACCTATGGAGCTTGGGCACTAGACTCAGAGTCAGTATGTGCTAGAATCAGTGAGTGAGCAAGGGGCACCTCTAGGTCCTTGGCGGCTTAGTAAGACCACCAAAGGCCTACCCCTGAGAGCATAGACTTGAGACCCCAATAGGCAGAAGAACACAGACCTCGGGAGAGGAGATAACACAAAGAATGGCTGCAAACAGTAGAAGCTCCAGAGGCTCAAGAGGTGAACTCAGGCAAAAACCATGCTCCTTAGCTCCATACACAGAGAGCCTGCCCTCCATACTCAGACTTCTGACTAGAAATGGAAGGAAAAACCACCATAGTGATGGCAAAAAAAAAAAAGCCCAGTAAAAACAACTTCCCAAAACCAAGAAAAACAAGAAGAAGGCATTGACCCTGAATAATTTTTATGGAGGAAAAATCCAGACTATAGAAGAAATAGCGAAAGAGGACACACAAATAAATGCATCCAAACCTCCTGAAAAAATGGAAATTGGTCATAAGCTCTTGAGGAATTTAAATCAGAGCTTATCAAAAAGATGGAAAAATATTGGCAAGAAAAGTAAAAAATGGTTCAAAAATAAAATAACAATTCAAAAAACAGGAACTCTGAATTGGAGAAAGAAGCTCAGAAATCAAAAGAAATGATAGATAAATTAGAGACCAAAATTAAACACCTGGAGGCCATTAAAAGCAGGATAGACCAAACCAAAAAGGAAAATCAAAAGATTATAGGAGAAAAATCAAAAGATTATAGTGGAAAACCAGTCTTTAAAGACCAGAATAAGGCAATTAGAAGTCAATGATCTCACAAAACAGCAAGAATATATGAAGCAAAATTAAAAGATTGACAAAATAAAAGAAAGCATGAAATATCTCATTAAGAAGATGACTGACCAAGAAAACAGGTCTAGAAAAGACAACTTGAGAATCATTGCTCTACCTGAAAACCCAGAAATAAACAGAAACCTTGACATCTTACTACAAGAAATTATCCAAGAAAAGTGCCCTTATGTTCTTGAACAAGAGAGCAAAATAGACATTGAAAGATATAGAGACCCAAATGGGAGGTATAGCAACCCCCCACATGAGTCCTATAACATCCATCTGTGGGAATAACCTGAGGTGGAAAGAGGGGGCTAAGGAAATGGGAGAATAATAATGACTCAAAGACAAAAGCAGAAACACATGGGGAGTAACACGAACTCCAAGGAAATAAGAGGATTAAGAGAATAAGTGGGGAGAATCAACCCCTTGATACTCCTATAGACAATAGAGTCTTAGCATCAATAGGAAGCTTCGGGGTGACAGCAGTGCTAGAAAAGTGGGGAGTCAACTCCTTGGTGCCAAGGCACTGGGGTGACAGGGTCGCTAAGAAAGGTGGGAGTCAACTCCTTGGTGCCTCCTATCGAAATAGGAGGCACTGGGGTCTCTAGGAAAGAGATACAGAGAAGCAAGAGTGGTAAGAGGAGAGGAGGGTAAGGGAGAGAGCGAGAGAGGCAGTGAAGGGCGAGAGCAAGTAAGTGCAAGTAAGAGAGGGGTTAGAAAGAAAGGAGTTTGAAAGAGAGTTCTTAGGAGAATGCAAGAGGGAGTTTCACGCTAGATCCCAGTATTTATTTAAGGTTTTAGGAACATATAGGTAACATGACATGGTATTGACATTGGTCCAATTGACCACTACGACATCAAAGAGGTGGGGATTAAGTTAACCCCATGGTTTGCAAATGTGTGTAGTCCAAGCCAGCAACGCCCTGATTCAAACTGCACTATGTAAATGACTTTACTCCCAGCAGAGGCAGCATGGTCCTGAGGCAAGGTGGCCAAGTCAGGACCCAGCCCATGAATTTGCCTGTCCTTTGCTAGTGCCTAAGACTGTCCCTTTAAAATCAAGAGTTCTGACCATGTATCTGGTAGTACAATATCAATACATCAATCATACTTCCCAGATGCCAATATTCCTGGTATGTTACAAAAGAGTTCATAAAACACCCTCTACACTAAATTCTCAAAAGACAATCCCCAGGAATGTAATTGCCAAATTTAAGAGCTTCCAAGCTAAGGGAAAAAATTTACAAGAAGCCAAAAAGAAACAATTCAGATATCAAGGAGAACCAATCAGGATCACAAAAGATCTGGCAGTTTCCACACTAAAGGCTTGGAACATGATATTCAGATAGGCAAGAGAATTGGGTCTTCAAAGAAGGACCACCTACCCAGAAAAAATGACTATAAACTTCCAGAGGAAAGTATGGAAATTCAACAAAATAGAAGATTTCCAAGTATTTGTAAAGAAAAGACCAGAACTAAGTGAAAAGTTTGATATCCAAACACAAAAATCAAGAGAAACATGAAAAGGTAAATAAGAAAGAGAGAGGAAAGGGAAGAAAATGTTTTTCATTTGCATTTTCTTCTTTAAGGGCTTCAATAAGATCAAATTGTTTATATTAATGTATAGGAAAATGTTATTTGTAACTCTCAAAAATTATATTCAATATTATGGTAATTAGAAGAATCTTTCATAGGTAAAGATTAGGGTAATAAATGGCCTAAGAAGATATGTAAAAAAAGAAAAAAGGAAGGGGATAGAAGATGGCATCAAGAGAAACTTGAAGGAATAAGATAAATAGAATAATTGATATCACACAAAGAGGTGCATGGGAAGGAGAGGGGAAGAATACTATTATAAGGAGAGGAAGAGAGTGTTAATAGGGAATATTTAAACTTTATTCTCAGTGAAATCAATTCTGAGAGAAAAGAGCACCTAGATTCATTGGGGTTATCAAATTCTATCTTACCCTACAGGGAAAGTGAGAAGGGAAAAACTAAGGGGGAGAGTGGCCTGGGTAATACAAAAAAAAAAGAAGGAAAGAAAGGGGAGGGAACTTAATAGACACTAAAAAAAAAAGAAGTGAACAAAAAAGGAAGGGGTAGAAAGGGAACTATAATAAGGGTAGGGATTAGGGAGACTAACTAAAAGCAAACCACTGGTCTGAAAAGATAAAGCAAATGAAGAAAGGGTAGAACTAGGAGAGTATATCAAAATGTTGGAGAATAGAGAGGCGGTTATCATAACTCTGAAAGTGAATGAAATAAACTCAACCATAAAACAAAATCAAATAGCAAAGTGGATTAGAAACCAAAATCCTACCATATTTCATCTACAAGAAACACACATGAGGCAGATAGATACACAAAAAATAAGGGTCAAAGGCTAGAGCAAGGTCTATTGGGCCTCAAATGAGAAAAATAAGGCAGGAGTTGCAATCATGATATCTGACAAAACCAAAGTAAAAACAGATCTGATCAAAAGAGATAGGGAAGGCAATTACATCCTGATAAAAGGCAGTATAGACAATAAGGAAATATCAGTAATCAACATATATGCACAAAATAGGCTATCATCCAAATTTCTAAAGGAGAAACTACTGGATTTGAAGGAGGAAATAGATAGTAAAACTATACTGGTGGGAGACCTGAACCTTCCTCTATCAGAACTAGATAAATCAAATCAAAAAATAAATAAGAAAGAGGTAAGAAAAGTAAATGAAATCTTGGAAAAATTAGAGTTAATCCATATGCGGAGAAAAATAAATAGGGACAAAAAGGAATACACTTTCTTTTCAGCAGCACCTGGTACACTCACAAAGACTGACCATGTCCTGGGGTACAAAAACATGGTAAACAAGTGCAAAAAAAGCAGAAATAATAAAGGAAACCTTTTAAGAACATGATGTAATACACACCCTACACCAAGATAAATTCATAATGGGTGAATGACTTGAACATGAAGAAGGAAACTATAAATAAATTAGGTGAACACAGAATAGTATACATGTCAGACCTTTGGGAAGGGAAAGATTTTAAAACCAAGCAAGACTTAGAAAGTCACAAAATGTAAAATAAATAATTTTGACTACATCAAATTAAAAAGTTTTTGTACAAACAAAACCAATGTAACTAAAATCAGAAGGGTAGCAACAAATTGGGAAACTATCTTCATAAAAACCTCTGACAAAGGTTTAATTTCTCAAATTTACAAAGAGCTAAATCAATTGTACAAAAAAATCAAGCCATTCTCCAATTGATAAATGGGCAAGGGACATAAACAGGCAGTTCTCAGCCAAAGAAATCAAAACTATTAATAAGCACATGAAAAAGTGTTCTACATCTCTTATAATCAGAGAGATGCAAATCAAAATAACTCTGAGGTATCACCTCACACCTAGCAGATTGGCTAACATGACAGCTATGGAAAGTAATGAATGCTGGAGGGGATGTGGCAAAGTAGGGACACTAATTCATTGCTGGTGGAGTTTTGAATTGATCCAACCATTCGGGAGGGCAATTTGGAACTATGCAGAAAGGGCGATAAAAGACTGTCTGCCTTTTGATCCAGCCATAGCACTGCTGGGTTTGTACCCCAAAGAGATAAAAAGGAAAAAGACTTGTACAGGAATATTCATAGCAGCGCTCTTTGTGGTTGCCAAAAATTTTAAACTGAGGGGATGCCCTTCAATTGGGGAATGGCTGAACAAATTGTGGTATATGTTGATGATGGAATACTATTGTGCTAAAAGGAATAATAAAGTGGAGGAATACCATGGAGACTGGAGCAACCTCCAGGAAGTGATGCAGAGCAAAAGGAGAAGAACCAGGAAAACATTGTACACAGAGACTGATACATTGTGGTATAATCGAGCATAATGGACTTCTCCATTAGTGTCAATGCAATGTCCCTGAACAATCTGCAGGGATCTAAAAAACACTATCCACAAGCAGAGGATAAACTGTGGGAGTAAAAACACCGATGAAAAGCAACTGCTTGACTACAGGGGTGGAGGGGATATGACTGAGGAGAGACTCTAAATGAACACTCTAATGCAAATACCAACAACATGGAAATGAGTTTGAATCAAGAACACATGTGATACCCAGTGGAATCGCGCATCGGCTATGGGAGAAGTGCTGGGGGGAGGGGGGGAGGGAAGAAAAGAAAATGATCTTTGTTTCCAATGAATAATGTTTGGAAATGACCAAATAAAATAATGTTAAGAAAAAGAACATGATTTAATAAAAATAATAATTAGTAAGGGTACATGGAGAGGCAAATCAAAAATTAATTGGAAATTAAATAATATAATTCTCCAAAACCAGTTAAAGAACAAATCATAGAAACAATTAATAATTTCATTGAAGAAAATTATAATGATGAGACATCCTTTCAATGCAGTCAAATGCAGTACTCAGAGGGAAATGTAAATCCTTAAGTTCATATATTAACAAATTAAGGAGGACAGAGGTCAAAGAAATTGGACATGCAAATCAAAAAACTTGAAAGGGAACAAATTAAAAATCCCCAGATGAAAACTAAATTAGAGATCCTAAAAATTAAAGTAGCAATTAATATAATCAAAAATGAAAGAACTATTGATTTAATAAATAAGACTAGAAGCTGATACTTTGAAAAAACAAATAAAATAGACAAAGTACTGGTCAATCTAATTTAAAAAAAAAGGAAAGAAGAAAACCAAACTAACAGTATCCAAGATGAAAAGGGAGATCTCACCTCTAATGAAGAGGAAAATAAGGCAATCATTAAAAATTATTTTGCCCAATTATGTGGCAATAAATATGGCAATCTAGGTTATATGGATGAATATTTACAAAAATATAAATTGCCTAGATTAAAAGAAGTAGAATACTTAAATAACCTCATATCAGAAAAAGAAATTGAACAAGCCATCAAAGAACTCCCTAAGAAAAAGTCCCCAGGGCCTGATGGATTCACAAGTGAATTTTAGCAAACTTTGAAAGAACAATTAATCCCAATATTATACAAACTATTTGACAAAATAAGCAAAGGAGTTCTACCAAATTCCTTTTATGACACAAACATGGTACTGATTCCAAAGCCAGGCAGGTCAAAAACAGAGAAAGAAAACTATAGACCAATCTCCTTAATGAACATAGATGCAAAAATTTTAAATAGAATACTAGCAAAAATACTCCAGCAAGGAATCATGAGGGTTATTCATTATGATCAGGTGGGATTTATACCAGGAATGAAAGGATTGGTTAATATTAGGAAAACCAACCAAATAATTGACCATATCAACAAGCAAAAAATCACATAATTATATCAATAAATGCAGAAAAAGCCTTTGAAAAAATACAACACCCATTCCTATTGAAAGCACTAGAAAGCAAAGGAATAGAAGGAGCTTTCCTAAAAATAATAAACATTATATATCTAAAACCATCAGCAAACATCATCTGCAATGGGGATAAACTAGAAGCCTTCCCAATAAGATCAGGAGTGAAACAAGGATGCCCATTATCACCTCTGTTATTTAAATTGTACAAGAAACACTAGCAGTAGCAATTACAGAAGAAAAAGAAATTGAAGCTATCAAAATAGGTAATAAGGACACCAAGCTATCACTCTTTGCAGATGATATGATAGTCTACTTAAAGAATCCTAAAGAATCCACCAAAAAGCTAGTGGAAATAATCAACAACTTCAGCAAAGTTGCAGGTTACAAAATAAACCCACATAAATCATCAGCTTTTCTATATATTTCCAACACATCTCAGAAGCAAGAGTTAAAAAGAGAAATTCCATTTAAAATCGCCATAGGCAATATAAAATACTTAGGAATCTATCTGCTGAGACAAACACAGGAACTATTTGAACACAACTACAAAACACTATCCACACAATTAAAACTAGGTCTAAATAATTGGAAAAACATTAGTTGCTCATGGGTAGGATGAGCTAACATAATAAAAATGACAATCCTACCCAAACTAATTTATTTATTTAGTGCCATGTCCATTAAACTACCAAAAAACTTTTTGGCTGAATTAGAGAAAACTATAACAAAGTTCATTTGGAAGAACAAAAAATCAAGAATATCAAGGGAAATATTGAAAAAAAATGTGAAGGAAGGTAGTCTAGCAGAACCAAACCTCAAACTATACTATAAAACAGTGGTTAATAAAACACTATGGTACTTGCTAAGAGACAGAAGGGAATATCAGTGGAATAGGCTTGGGGTGTGACAAGGAAATCACTTTTAAAAGACTGATATATATTAATTTAAGGTCGCCAAGGAATTCAGCTATGTAATTCCTAAATGAAAACTCAAGTCAGCCGTCAACCTTTTATGGAGTTTTAATTACAAACAGGAGGAAGAAAGGAATTAGAGATAGAGAGATAGAGGTAGAGAGAAAGGGGAGAGAAGGGAATAGGGCTTAAATACCCTTTCTGTTTAGGCTGGGCCAAAAGGCCCAAGCCCTTAGATAGCTGGGGCAAAGAAAGGAGATCAGTCCCTATTACTCACGTGACCAAAATGGAGAAACAGTCTCAGAGCCCCCACCTTCAGCTTCCTTCAGAGCAAGCTTCTCAGAGCACCCTGCAACCACTCCAACAAACTCCTAAAACACCCCCCCCCAGTCTTCAGACCCCTTTCTCCTTAAGGAAACCATCCAAGTTGCCTCCCCTCAGTTCTCACATCTACCAATCGCTGTCCATCAATTTCCCTGTGCCAATGGAGGCTCTAGCTTAACCCAGGACCGCCCAGAGGTCTCTGGCTTTGC
The DNA here is from genome assembly GCF_027887165.1 of Monodelphis domestica. Taxonomy (NCBI): domain Eukaryota; kingdom Metazoa; phylum Chordata; class Mammalia; order Didelphimorphia; family Didelphidae; genus Monodelphis; species Monodelphis domestica. The sequence goes on along the minus strand of NC_077231.1, from coordinate 59,362,139 downwards.
ACATGTCTGTTGAAGGTCATATTTTCAAATAATTAAATCTTTGATCCTTTGCTACAGCCCTTCCTAAATCCTGTTAACCTGAGTAGGGTAGAGATTGGAATAATTAAATTTTGATCTATGCTGCAGCCCTTCCTCAATCCTGTTAGGACTGAGTAGGGTGGAGATTGATTCCAAGTATCTCCATTGTATCAATTCCAAAATCAATCATGACTCAAAGAAATTCCTGTTCTATGCTTAAGCATAGGTCAAAGTCCTTTCCATTGTTCAGCAAAAGGTTTCTGTCCTAAAGTAATCTTAAGAAGGGAGGAGGAGGGAAACTCTCATGCCAAAGGGGTTCACATTCCAATAGCCAAGACCCACTATCAATAGGGAATTTTTCAAGTATGAAATTTCCCAATGGTGAAATTTCCAACATTTATAAGTCTAAGAAATTTTGAGGTTTACAATCCCCCCTGATGATCATTGGGAGACTAGTCTCCCCATTGATCATTTAACATAATCATTTTGTAGTTCTAAATTCACTTCTAACTAAAGATATACACAATATTCAATTTTCTAAGAGAAATTAGAATAGTGAGAGAGGAAATAGAAAAGAAAAGAAAGCAAAACCAATGTTTTGCTAGGCGCATTGACAGAAAGCCAAATTAGGGGCAGTCCCTTTTGGCATAAATGTGTACAGTTACAATAAATGTTCAATCAAAAGTTCAGTCCAATCAATCACATCCAAAGTTCATTCTTGATCTTCTTGATGAAGTGTAGGTTTTTGGCATCTTTCTGCAACAGTTCATTCTCTGGATATAAAAATTTCAAGCTTCTTTCTTGAAGATCTTTTCTCAAACAGAATCAAAATCTTTGAATTTTTTTTATAAAAGTAAAATTTTTAAACAAAATTCTTGGATTTTTATAAAAATACAATCTCAAACAAAAAAAATTCAAAAATTCTTAGATTTTAAATTAAAATACAATCCCCTCTGAAGTAAGTATTAAAAAAAATATCAAGTTTAGCTCAGAATGCAATGTTCAGTTATGGGGGTGTATGTGTCAATTATCAAAAGAATAGAAAAATAATCAAAAACATAAGAAAAATTCAAAATAGACCTTGTATAGGTCCAGTTTTGAAACTAGGACCTCCCATCTCTAGGTCTGGCTCTCACTCCACTGAGCTACCCAGCTACCTCTTTTTTATCATATTTTAAAAGATCTCTCTGTCTCTATGCTTTATATGTTTTTTAGTATAAATTAGTGCTGTACGTTACCAAAGGATTTTTTCTGTATGTATTGATAGATCAGCCTTAACAAACCCCAACCAGGGTCCCACCCAGAAGTCTATGGATTGATTATCCAATCTGCCAGATCATGGACGCTGGCAGGAAGGGGATCTTGAGTGAGTGTAAAAGGAATAACATTGTCTAGTGTTATTCATTTTGCCATGTTGTGCTATAGATTGAACTGTAGTTGTTCTGACACATATTTGGGGGAGATTAATTAAGGCTTAATGAAGACTGGAGGAAAATGTCTACTACAAAATTTTGTTAATCACATGACCTGGAAGTCCAAAATCAAGTAAATATTTAAAGAATATTTCATGGAGGTGAAGTCAAGATGGCAGCATAGAGGCAGAGAAAGTTCAGACCTCTGAAAACCCTTCCTTACCGATTACAAAGTAAATACTCCCAGGGGACTGAAAATCAAACCTAACAACAAAACAGAGAGAAGGAACCCTCCTGTTGGATTCAATTTAAAAGGTACATCCCCCAAAAGCTGAAATTCAAGAACACTTGGGTTTAAGGGGAAGGGAGAAGAAAGGTCCCAGACCTCTCATCCCTCACCTAGAGTTCTAAGCCTCCAGTGGCAGCTGGAACCTCTGGGCAGTCAAAGGCGCTGGTCTGGAGGGAGTACCTTGCAGGCAGGGCTGTGCCAGTCTCAGGGCCTCAAACACAGGTGGTAGGGAAGGAGTTGGAGAGGGAGTGCAGAGAGGACAGCCTGGTTGCAGCAGTGGAGACCCTCAATATTGCTCCCCCCTTCCAGAGGTTTTGGCCTCAGGGCACATCCAGCAGGACTTAATCCCATCAACAGTCTTCAGAGGGCAAGGAAGCTCAAGCTCCAACACCCCTCCCCCACAGACTGTTGGACTTCAATCCAATCAAAGCCTCCAGAGCACAGGGAAGCAAAAGCTCCAATATCCCTCCCCCACAGACTGAGAGACTTGCTTACAAAACTCCAAGAGGGAAGACTGACAGAAAAGTCCAAACCCACGGATCCAACACATAATGAGAGGAGCAAGAGTTCAGGCAACTACAGGGGGAAAAGAAGGGGAAAACATGAGCAAACAACAGAAAAAGAAAAAAGAAATTACAATCAATAGCTTCTATACAGGCAATGAACAAAGAGCAAATGGTACAGAGCAGGAGGAAACACCAAGTAATAAAACAGAAATCCCAGCAAATTGGAAACAGGCTTTGGAAGAACTCAAAATACAATTCAAAACACAATTAAGAGAGGCTGAAGACAATTTGGGGGAAAAAAACTTAAAAACTAAGATAAGTCATCTGGAAACAGAGGCACCTGAACTAAAATGAGAAAATAGTGTCTTGAAAGCCAAAATCAACCAGCTTGAAAATGAGGCAAAGGAGATGAAAGATGAGGCAAAGTACATGAAAGATGTGGTAAAGAGGATAAAAGATGACCTCCAAAGAAAATCAGACCAAAAGGAGAAGGATAACCAAAAATCTAGTGATGAAATCCAGTCTTTAAGAACCAGAATACAACAACTAGAATCAAGTGACTTCACAAGGCAGCAAGACACTATAAAACAAAGTTTAATGAATGAAAAATTGAGGAAAATATGAAGCATCTTATTCACAAAACATAAGATTTAGAAAATCGTTCCAGGAGAGACAACTTAAGAATCAATGGCTTACCATAAGACCATGACAAAAGGAAAATCCTGGACATCATACTACAGGAAATTATCCAAGAAAACTGTCCTGATATTCTAGAACAAGAGGGGGAAATGGAGATTGAAAGAATCCACAGATCACCTCCTGTACTTAATCCCCAACTGGCAACACCCAGGAATGTTATAGCCAAATTCAAAAACTATCAGACCAAGGAAAAAATATTATAAGCTGCTAAGAAGAAGTCATTCAGATATCATGGAACCACAGTGAGGATAACACAGGATCTGGCTGCATCTACACTGAAGGAGCAAAAGGCATGGAATGTGATATTCCAGAAAGCAAGGGAACTAGATCTACAATCAAGAATCACCTACCCAGCAAAACTGACTATATTCTTGCAGGGAAAAGTATGGTCATTCAACAAAATAGAAGAATTCCAAGCATTTATAAAGGGAAGACCAGACCTGAACAGAAAATTTTATGCCCAAGCACAGAACTCAAGAGAATCATCAAAAGGTAATTTTAAAATGAGGGTAAAAAGAAAAACAAAACAAAAAAAACCTTTTTTTAAGAGACCCAATAAGTTACAATGATATGTATCCCTATAAGAAAATAATTCATTGGTAACTCTTAAAAATTGTTGTTATTACCTGGCAGCTAGAAGAATTACACTTAGAGGGAATAGTGACAAATTGTATAATATGAAATGACAAGACATAAATAGGTATATAGATATATGTATGCACAAATACATATATGTGTGTGTGTGTATACAACTAGAGCTAAAAAAGAGGTTAATACTAAAATAAATGGGAAAAGAAACAAAAGGGGGTAAACTTATACATCACAAAGAAGCATATGACAGGAGGGGGGAGAACATCAATACACTGGAAGGGTAAAGAGGTTGGAGATAGGAAATACTCAACTTGTAGGTGCATTGAAATTGACCCAAAGAGGGAAGAACAATCCAATCCATTAGGGTAGAGACTTGATTTGTGCCCTATAGGGAAGTAGAAGGGTAACAAATGGACTGGTGGGGAGGGAAGCAGTACAAGGAAGGGAGTACCAAATAATTCAGATAGGTTATTTCCTTTAAGGGAAGTACCCACTTTTAATAAAGATGGGAACTTGGTATCTGTAAGACATCATACACCTTTTAGCCCTGAGGATTTAAATAAATTTAAGGAAGATCTTCCATCATTTGAGGAAGAATCAATATTAATTATAAAAAAATTAGAGAATATATTCAGAACTTTTGACCCCACTTGGATGGATTTTGAGAATTTGTTAGAGACATTTTTAACAAAAAGAGAAAAAAACAATATCATCTCTCTTGCTAATCAGATAATCAGATACGAGGTAGAAGAGGACATTATTGGCCAACTGAAGATCCACAGGGAACCCTAATGTTGAACTAGATCACACAAAACTAAACCAGGCCAGAGAAGCATTATTGACAGCCATGAGAGCTTGCTCTGATAGACCTGAAAAATGGTCAAAATTTGAAAGAACCCAACAAGAAATTGATGAAACACCCTCCCAGTTTATGGACAGACTTATTGACATAGGAAATACATATATGGACCTTGATTTATCCAGAGAAAGGGACATTAGGCAAATATGTAGGCAATTCATTGAGAATTGTTGTTCAGTGGTAAAAGACTACTTTAAAACTAGCTGTCCTAATTGGGACTCTATGGACCTTGAAGAATTGAGAAGACTATCAACCTATGTTTATAAAGGTAATGTAAAAAGACCTGAGGAACACAATACGTTAGTGGAAGACTTAAAGAAAGAAAGTGAAATGTTAAAAAGACAATTGAAAAATAAGGGAGAGACCATAGCCCCTTTGTGAGAATCCACAGATAAATCAGTAACCTGCCACTTCTGTGAGAAGAAGGGCCACAGAATGATAGAATATAGAACTTTTCTCAAGATTATTGGAAGGAATACACAGTTTAATAACAACTTTAGAAATAATAACTATAGAAATTATGATAATAATCATAGAAACCAGAATTTTAGAAATTATGGAAATAACTATAATGACTATAGAAATAAGAACTTTAGAAACCAAAATTTTAGAAATAGGAATTGGGAAAATAATGACAGTGCTCCAAATGAAGAAAATGATAATACCCAACAACAATATATAAGAAACAGTGCTCGTCCAAAGATTACTCGAGGTGCTAATGCCTCTCAGAGGGGTGTCCTTCAGGGGGGTGCCCAAGGAATTTCCCAAACACAGTGAAGGTGTTGGGGTGTGTGGCTGGGGCACAGGAATCAGAGAATACAACCTTTGATTTTCCAGACCCTGATGTCCTACTACCCATTATCCCTATCCACTGCCCTCCCCATACTAATGAACTCCATGTTAAAGGTGGGTAACACCTATTATGATTGTCTCTTAGACACTGGAGCTACCAGGTCTGTATTGAAGAATGTACCTGATTTAAATTGTTATTCCATTGACTCACAAACTGTAGTGGGAGTATCAGAGTTTAAAAAAAAAAACTTCCCTCTGGAATGGTGTCTGTAGGACCCCTACAGGTACAACATTCCTTTCTTTTGATGCCTGACTCCCCTTTAAATTTGCTGGGAAGGGACCTTCTATGTAAACTCAGAGCCACAATAACTTGCTCCCCAAATGGTTCCTTAACATTGGAAGTACCGGAGGAATCTTTAAATTTACTCCCTGTACTTCTCTCAGAAAGCCAGGAGGCAAAAGAGCCTCCCACTTTTGAAATACCTGAAGATATACCAGAGTCTCTTTGGGCCACATCTTCTTCCGATGTAGGCTTACTTAAATCTGCTGTTCCTGTGCAGTGAAAAACTAAATCTAGCCCACCTCCTTCCATTCCTCAGTATCCCCTCTCAAAAGAGGCAGTTGAGGGAATTACCCCAGTAATTAACTCATTAATTGATCAGGGAATGATAATCCCTTGTAAATCTGAATTCAACATGCCCATCCTGCCAGTTAAAAAACCAAAAAGAGGGCCCGATGGCAAGCACCTCTATAGATTCATACAGGATCTAAGGGAGGTGAATAACTACGTTATAAAGAGATACTCCATAGTTTATGTCATAAACACTATTATTTCCTCTATTCCTAGCACAACTACATACTTTACAGTAGTAGACTTGTGCTCAGCTTTCTTTTCCATACCTATACATGAGAACTCTGGGCATTATTTTTGCCTTTACCTGGAAGGGCTCACAATATACATGGAGTCATTTGCCACAGAGTTATGTGGAAAGCCCGAGTTTATTTGAGCAAATTTTGAGCCAAGACAGAGATAATATAGCATTTAAAAATATCAAATTAATCAAATATGTCGATGATCTACTCTTGGCTTCAACAGATGCAGAAATGTGTCAGGAAGATAGAAAACACCCTCTTTTGGAATTGCACAAAAGAGGACATAAAATCTCTAAGGATAAAGTTCAGTGGTGTCTCCCTAAAGTAGAATATTTAGGATTCATCCTGACTGCTGGTGCTCATTATATTTCTCCAAAATGAATTGACAATATTCAAAATTTAAGAGCTCCTACTACTAAGAAACAGTTGAGAGCAATTTTAGGAGCAACAGGGTTTTGCAGACGATGGATTCCTTGCTATGGGAAAATACTAAACCCCTTATAGCACTAACAAGGGATTTGGTCCCTAAACCCCTCAAATTAGAGCCAGAACACTTGTCAGCTCTATCAGATCTAAAACAGGCTACCCTGTCTGCCCCTGCTCTAGGCATCCCAGATTACAACAAGCCATTTACTTTGTATGTGCATGAGCAAAGAGGAGTAGCTTCAGATGTTGTAACTCAAACTTTGGGGTCTTCTCAGTGCCCAATTGCTTATTATTCTGCCCAACTGGACCCAGTAGCATCAGGAGCACCACCATGTCTTAGAGGAGTAGCTGCTACAGCCTTACTAGTGACAAAAACTGTTGATCTAGTATTGGGATGTCCTTTAACAATTATGTGCCCACATGAAGTAGAAGCATTGTTGCTAAAGCATAGAACACAGGCATTCTCAGATCAGAGAATTACAAGGTATGAAATAACCTTGTTAAATAGCAAAAATATTACCTTGAAATGTTGTACAAACCTTAACCCTGCCACCTTGCTTCCAGATTTACCTACTTCAGGAGAACCATTATACAGTTGTGAAACATTAGTGTCCATGGCAGAAAAGCCTCGAGATAATCTCTTGGACACTCCCTTAGACAATGCAGATCTGATCTTATTTACTGATGGTTCCTCTTTTATGAGGGATGGCATACGCTACACTGGAGCTGGCATAGTCTCAGAATTTGCCACTGAGTGGTCAGCTTCATTACCCTCTAACATTAGTGCTCAAGGAGCAGAATTCATTGCTCTGAAGCACGCTTGTATAATTGCCAAGGATAAAAAGGCAACAATTTATACAGATTCTAGATATGCTTTTGGCATTTGTCACTCAGTCAGAATGCTATGGCTCCAGAGAGGATTTTTAATCTCAGCTGGAAAATCTATAGCTAATGCAGAAATTATTAATGAAGTTCTTTCTGCTCTCCAGCTTCCTGAAGCCCTAGCTATAGTTCATTGCTCTGCCCATACAAGTAGCACCGATCCTGTATCTAGAGGACATGATCGAGTAGATGCTGCTGCAAAGCTAACAGCCATAGAAGGACCTTAATTAATTTTAACATTAACAACCACTGATGATTTAAATTTATCACTTTCCTATAATGAAAAGGAAGTGGAAAAATGGAATAAAAAAATTCAAAGCAAAACAGATCAATGGAGTATGGGTGTCATCTGAAGGAAAATCCCTGCTCCCTAGAATTATCTATCACCAAATTTGCCAATCTATTCATAAAAATGGTCACTTTGGCACCCAGGGCATCATGGACTCTGTCAAGAGAGTATGGATAGCCCCTGGTATAACTACTATAGCCTCTAAAGTGTGTTTAGCCTGCTCTACCTGCCAAGCATATAACCAACATGCATTTCGTGGAAAAGCCTTGGTGGACATCCTCTGGCTTACACACCTTTTGAACATCTACAGATCGGTTTCATAACAATGCCAAAGGCTGGACGTTATAAATTTTGTCTAGTCATTGTAGATCAACTGACCAGGTGACTGGAAGCATTTCTTGCTACCCAAGCCACAGCAGCTTTTGTTGCTAAGGTACTTTTAAAAGAAATTATTCCTCGCTTTGGCCTGCCAGCACATATTGATTCAGATAGAGGAAGTCATTTTACTGATTCTGTCCTAAATCAGATATATTCTTGCTGGGGATAACTCCCAAATTCCATGTTCCATATCATCCCCAGAGCTCAGTCCAAGTGGAAAGGATGAACAAAGAACTTAAAACTATGATTGTAAAGTTATGCACTAAGACACATTTAAAATGGCCTGAAATTCTCCCTCTGGCCCTATTTTATCTTAGAAGCAGGCCTAGAGGAGACCTACACATCTCACCATTTGAGATGCTTTTTGGACATCCGCCTATACAGGCTAAACCTTTTTCCTGCATATACATCATTATTAGGGAGAGATACTACTATTGCTTCCTATATACAGGAATTACAGCACAAACTGTGTGAACTTCATGAATCCAGAGCTGCAGTACAAGCTGGACCACTACATTTTTCTCTTCATGACCTGAACCCAGGAGATAAAGTGTATATTAAGAATTTCAAGCATACTGGAGCAACTCAGCCTTTGTGGGAAGGACCATTCCAAATATTGTTAACTACTCCAACATCTATAAAGGTTGGAGAGAAGGACTCTTGGATTCATTGCTCACATGTAAAGATAGCATCTTCTGTTGAGACTGATTGACTGTACCCTATCATATGCATTGGAGATAATAATCCATAGACAATTGGATGCTGTTTTTTGAGGACACATTGAATTACTTGTTTTTTCCTTCTTTTTATTATTGCCTTTTCTTTAATTTGATTAGAATATTTGATTTTTTTCCCTTTTTTCTCATTTCTTGTACAAAAGGTACATATAATTAATATTAGTTTTTCTGTAGTAATATAAGTTTTATATATATATGTATATATATATTCTTGCTACAATATCAATGCATACCCAAAAGCTTTAAACTATGGGAACCTGCCATTTATTGATAAAATGTTATGGGCCTGTGATTAATGTTTATGTATGCTTCCAGAAAAAGGGATAAAAAACAAGGAGCACAGACTTAACCTGAAAAGTGCCAAAAAGAGCACACAGGAAATACTAATGTAAGACTCAATGTTGCGACGCTTGACATATGTTAGGATAGTCCAATATTAGGAAAACCATTCACATAATTGACCATATTAAGCAAACCGACAAAAATCACATGATTATCTCAATAGATACAGGAAAAGCCTTTGTACAAAATACAACACCCATTGGACACTAGAAAGTTTAGGAATAGAAAGGCCTTTCCTAAAAATAATGAACAGAATATATCTAAAACCATCAGCAAACATCATCTGCAATGGGGATAAACTAGAAGTCTTCCCAATAAGATCAGGAGTGAAACAAGGATGCCCATTATCACCTCTATTATTTAACATTGTACTAGAAACACTAGCTGTAGTGATTAGAGAAGAAAAAGGAATTGAAGGTATTAAAAGAGGCAACGAGGAAACCAAGCTATCACTCTTTGCAGATGACATGATGGTCTACTTAGAGAGTCCTAGAGAATCACGCAAAAAGCTAGTTGAAATAATCAACAACTTTAGCAAAGTTGCAGGATACAAAATAAACCTGCATAACTCATCAGTATTTCTATGTATCTCCAACACATCTCAGCAGCAAGAATTAGAAAGCAAAATTCCATTTGAAATCACCCTTGACAATATAAAATACTTAGGAATTTATCTGCCGAGACAAACACAGGAACTATATGAACACAAAACACTCTCCACACAATTAAAACTAGATCTAAACAATTGGAAAATCATTGATTGCTCATGGGTAGGATGAGGCAACATAATAAAAATGACAATCCTACCCAAATTAATTTACCTATTTAGTGCCATACCTATTGAACTACCAAAAAACTTTTTTACTGAATTAGAAAAACCCATAAGAAAGTTCATTTGGAGGAACAATAGATCAAGGATATCCAGGGAAATCATGAAAAAAAAAATGCGAAGGAAGGAGGACTTGTAGTACCAGATCTCAAACTATACTATAAAGCAGTGGTCATCAAAACAATTTGGTACTGGCTAAGAGATAGAAAGGAGGATCAGTGGAATAGACTTGGGGTAAGGGACCTCAGTAAGACAGTCTATGAAAAGCCCAAAGATCCCAGCTTTTGGGACCAAAATCCACTATTTCATAAAAACTTCTGGGAAAATTGGAAGACAGTATGGGAGAGATTAGGTTTGGATCAACATCTCACACCCTATACCAAGATAAACTCAGAATGGGTGAATGACCTGAATTTAAAGATGGAAACTATAAGCAAATTAGATGAACACAGAATAGTACACATGTCAAATCTTTGGGAAAGGAAAGACTTTAAAACCAATCAAGAGCTAAAAAAAAAATTAAAAACGTAAAATCAATAATTTTAATTACATCAAATTAAAAAGTTTTTGTCCAAACAAAACTAATGCATCCCAAATTAGAAGAGAAGCAACAAATTGGGAGACAATCTTCATAACAAAAACCTCTGAAAAGGTCTAATTACTCAAATTTATAAAGAACTAAACCAGTTGTACAAAAAATCAAGACATTCTCCAATTGATAACTGGGCAAGAGACATGAATAGGCAATTTTCAGTTAAAGAAATCAAAACTTTTAATAAGCACATGAAAAAGTGTTCTAAATCTCTTATAAGCAGAGAAATGCATATCAAAACAACTCTGAAGTATCACCTCACACCTAGCAGATTGGCTAACATGACAGCAACAGAAAGTAATGAATGCTGGAGGGCATGTGGCAAAGTGGGGACATTAATGCATTGCTGGTGGAGTTGTGAATTGATCCAACCATTCTGGAAGGCAATTTGGAACTATGCCCAAAGGGTGATAAAAGACTGTCTGCCCTTTGATCCAGCCATAGCACTGCTGGGTTTGTACCCCAAAGAGATTATAAGGAAAAACACATGTACAAGAATATTCATAGCTGCACTCTTTGTGGTGGCCAAAAATTGTAAACTGAGGGGATGCCCTTCAATTGGGGAATGGCTGAACAAATTGTGGTATATGTTGGTGATGGAATACTATTGTGCTAAAAGGAATAATAAAGTGGAGGAATTCCATGGAGACTGGAACAATCTCCTGGAATTGATGCAGAGCGAAAGGAACAGAACCAGGAGAACTTTGTACACAGAGACTGATACACTGTGGTACAATCAAATGTAATGGACTTCTCCATTAGTGGCAAGGCAGTGATCCTGAACAACTTGGAGGGATCTACGAGAAAGAACACTATCCACAGTCAGAGGAAAAACTGTGGGAATAGAAACACAGAAGAAAATCAATTGCTTGATTACATGGGTCGAGGAGATATGGCTGGAAAGGTAGACTCTAAATGAACATCCTAATACAAACACCAACAACATGGAAACAGGTTCTGATCCAGGACACAAGTGATGGACACAAGTGACTGCAGGAAGGGTGGGCAGAGGGGAGGGAGGGAAATAATGTGATTATTGTAACCAAGGAATAATGTTCAAAATTGACTAAATCAATTATTTATTTATTTATTTTAATGTATTAATTTTAATAAAAATAAAGAATATTTCATGTTCCCCATTTTAACAAACATAACAAATAATCATTGCCTTCTTTGAATGTCAGCATGAAAGAGAATTATACACTTATTCAGAGGAATGTATCATTGTTCAAAACATTTTTTTCTTTAGACAATACACATCAAGGTTACTAAAATATATATTAGTGATATGGAACTCAAATAGAAATGGAGCCACAGAACAAAATATAATTATCCTTGAAACCTTCATATTGACTTAGAAAACCATATGTCAGCATTATCTATATTCTGTTATATTTTTATTTATGTTGTCAGATAATTCCCAAATTCATTTTGAGCTGCCAAATTCAGGAGTGCTACAGGCTACAATGTACTTCAACATATTTGATACCTATAAACAAATGATAACACTAAAAAGCAGTCACACTCTGACAAACTCTAATGATCAATTTTCATCCTGGAAAATAAAGCACTCCTCCTCCTTCCTGGTAAAGAGATGGGGACCATGGGTGTGGAATAAAAAGGCAGACAAGGATTCTATAGTATCGTAGACATGAGGCATTAAGGAATATCAAAGCCTATCTAGGGTTATCCAGTGTTTTCTGATGTCTGACCTCTCATTTTATGGATAAAGAAATGGAGACCAAGAAAAGTTAAATAACTGAAGCAAAGCCACACTGAGGTAGTAGCAGCAGTAAAATTTATACTCAGATACTCTAACTTCACAGTCAGTGCTCCTTTCTATTGTAATAGTTTGTCAGGTATCTTTGATTAACTGTTTTTCATTATTACAAGGAAAGATTAAATTGGTGTTGGGATGGAGCAAAAACAAAAGCCAACAATCCAACTTTAAAACATATATATATGTTATACATATACTAAGAATTACTTTCAGAGCTAGCTTCAGAAATACAGAATAAAATCAATTTCATTCAAATGAAGTCATATTTTTTCTATTCTATTCCTACTGCAACATAGAATATTTAATCATAACTAAACTGACTTTTTAAACAGGATTGAACTATGGTCACAGAATTATAGAATTGTTATTATTTTATTTTTCACAATTATGTGCAAAAGAAATTTTTAACATTCAATTTTTTTAATATTGAGTTCCAAATTCTCTCTCCCTCTTGCCCCTTCCCTCTCCTTGAGAAGGCCAGTATTTTGATAAAAATTATACATGTGAAGTCATATAAAATATATTTCCATATTAATCTGGTTGAAAAAATAAAACACATATACAAACAAATATGCTTTCTATTTCTTATTTAGTCATATATTGGTCCCTTATCCATAGGTCTGAAAGGTAAAACATGCCAGGCTTCCCTAATTTGCTGATGATGACACCCTTTCTGTTGCATGAGAGGATTTTTGAGAAGACTTTAGACAACAGGTAGGCCAAATCCTTCATTTTATGTAGGAGAAAAATGAAGCCCCAGAAGCATAAATGAGTCGCCCAAAGCAAGTTAATGGCCCAACCACTACTATAAAACCAAGTTGTATTTTCTGCCTGGATCTGTACTCTTTCTTTTATAACCACCTTATTTAGCACCCAAAGATCTTTTCAACAATAAGAAATCTCCTTAAAGTATAAAATGTTGACACACTGAGGTCAGCTTTGAAGGAAATTCCAGTTAACCAATCATTATGCAAGAATTAAATACCCTTCAATTAATATCATTCTAATCAACAATTTTTCTTTAAGTACAGTATGCCAAGGATGGTGCAGGCCATTGGAGATACAAAGACACACACATACACATAAAACAATTAGTCCATGCCTCAGGAAACTTGAGAAAGATATGTCAGAAAGACATGTATACACTCACACAAACATATGTGCATGTGTAGAGATATATATACATGTACATACTCACATATATATATATATATACAATAAGTGCATGGTTAAGTGGAGGAGGGAAAGAAACAGTACTGAAGGAAATTGGGAAATGTTATGTGTTTAATAATAATCAAAATTAATTATATTATATTATATGTATTAATTGTATTGTATGTATTGTATGTATATCTATTAATAATAATCAAAATCTCAGATACAAAGTTCCCCTGCATTTTTTAAGCAATAGTAGTAATAAATTCAGACTCTCCCCAAATGATTCATTTTAAAGCTAAAACTCCTTCATACACATAAATGCTGATTGGTTGATTTTTTTCAATGCCAAATTCTATTATAATCAATCAACAACCATTTATTAAGCTCCTACCATGTACCAGACCTTGTACTAAGCACCTGGGATACAAAAAGTGTTCCTGCCAGTCAAGGAGTTTACAGTCTCATGATAAGCCCACCTCTCAGGATGAGCCACTCAACGGTCGGCCAAAGTCCATCATGAAACCATACATTAGATAACTCAATGGCTGATCCAATTGGATCTCTAAGATTCATCTGAATCTAATCAATCAATCTAATCAATGTGCCTTCCCAAATGGTCAGACATCAGAAAACACTGGATAATACTTGAAACAGGTTGCTATTACATTGATATTGCCCATCTTTGGAAGTCATTTCTCTAGCAGCTTCCATTAGCCAGAGTAGAGTGAAGTGCCTCTGAACAACCGACAAAGTGAATACACCGAAGCTCAGATACTTCAGTGATGGACGAGCCTTTTGAGACCTCCCTCAAGAGGTTCTGTGATTTTTAATGTAGACATGGCCAAGTAGAATGCCATTATGAGGCTTTACTTTCTTCCCAAATCCAACACTAAGTTTTGAAGAATAAAGTTAACGCAACATGCCATGAGCACAAAGTCTGAAGGGTTTATCAACCAATCTACAGATTGTCCGGCTTGTCTATGTTACGGCATTAATTGATCCTGAAGGCAGGAGGAGATCAAGATCATAGAATATCTACAGGTACATAGCAATGTACTGGATCTGGTCCTTAAGGTACATAAAAGCATAGTCTCCATATTTCTCCCCTATTATTGCCAGGGCTTCATAGAGGAACTGGGGAATGCAAATGTACAGAACAGGTAAGGGCAGTAAATGATGGATTTCTAGGTGACTTTGATGCTTCTAGTTTTTGAAAATAAGCAATCTACATTTACCTTTTTGAAACCTAGTATAAAGCACTAGTTATCTCTTTTAGAAATAAGGTGGAGGAATGTATGTGGAAATTTGTTATTGAAATAAAATGAAAATAGAAATAACGTGGAGGCAATGAGTGGCTCAGTGGATTGAGAACCACAATGAGAGATGGAAGATTCTGGGTTCAAAGTTGGCTTCATACTTCCTAACTGTGTGACCCTAGGCAAGTCATTTAACCCCCATTGCATAATCCTTTCAATTCTTTTGCCTTGGAACCAATACACAATATTAGTTCTAAGACAGAAGGTAAGCATTTTTTAATTAAATAAAAGGAAAAGGACCCTCAGCTCCAATACAAGATTCAGGCTATAAGGATGGGGTTTATTTAGCCTTATGTCAAATTTTAAGGACTCTTACCCAGGTCTGTAAACAGACAATATAATTCTCTAGTTCCTTCATTCATCTCTAAGGACCTGAGTCCACATGATTCACAGTACCAACCAAGGGATGAGTGCAGGTTACTCCTAACCCAGACCTTGGCTTCTTTTCTCCTCTGGATTCATAAGTTTACTGAAAAGCACTCAGTCTAAGTTTACTCATTTCCTTATAACTTCTTGATTTTGAAACTAGACTCCTGAGGAATGTGAGTTCTCCTGCTACCTTGATGTCTCAGTCTCTCAGGCTCATTCACTGTCTCTATCTCTGTCTCTTCATCTCTGCTTGTCGGTATCTCTATCTCTCTCTTTCCTTCTTAGGGGCTGATGTGTCTCCTTTCTTCCAGATGCCAAGTTACAGACCAAGGACCAGTCAAAGTGTATAAATGCCATTCTCAATGCCAGAACTGATGGCTACATCAATGGGAACAATAAAAACCCCAGGCCAAGGCAAATTCACACCTTGTCAAAGAAATAAGTTTCAGATCTCCCAGAATTTCATATTTATTTAGGATATAATAGCAGGGAGAAAGACCCACCTGACTCCTTTCAGGCATGTGTTGGCAATCCTGCCATATAAACATAATTTTTAACCCATTATGAATTTTTAACTCTATGTGAGTTCCCATTTAATGTGGGAGGGGGAGATAATCAACCCCTTTTAGGCTACTAGGCTCTTATCTGGGGTACAGAAGCAATAACTTGCATTCTATAAGAGTTGGTAAAATATTTAAAGGTGCCTAACTTGCAACCAGGGAATATTTTAGACCCTGGCAGCATCTGGTTCTTTTTAAAATATGCTTACCTTTGAATGGTGTACATTATGTAATCAGAACAGTCTTTCTAATATCCACTTGCTTTAGCTTTCCTTCATACCTCTGCCCATTTGCCCACTCATTTTTTGGCCATCATTCCTTTCTAGTGTTGCTTTTTCATTTTTCAACATATTGACACTTTCCCAAGGGCATAATACTTTCTTAGAGAGTAGTACACCTTTTCATTTTCTCTGCTTTTTTTCTATTTCTCCTCACCATTAAGCCAGAAGGGGCCAGATTCATATCACCAATCTCACCATTGACTCCCTCCACTCTGAGACCTCCATGTATAGAATTACATTAAAGAATAACAATAGCAAAATTTTTGAGAGACATTCATTTTATTGACTTTTGAAAGCAATGTATGTGTTGCCAAAGGGCACCAGAACAGTCAAAAGCTTTGTTAGAAATATGGACTCTTTCCTATATTGTAGAGAAGAATTTGAATGCTTATCTTCTCCTCAACCCTTTCCTCCTTAGGATTCTCATTACTTAGGAGGGAAAGGCCTACTCTGCTTTTACTGTCAGCTCATATTTCTAAAATTCATCAGAGTTCACCATAATCTCAACACTGCATAAAGATTTCTGGTATTAATCAATTAACAAATATTGACTATGCATCTACAAAGAATTAAATGATCCCTACTCAGTAAGATATGATATTTTGTAAGAGAGAAGTTGCAAAAGAATAAAAAATCAGATCCAGCAAGGCAAAAGAACAGCCCAAGCAGGGGAAGGGCAAGGAAGACTCAAGATTCCAGGAAGGAACAGAGGAGTAGATAGGATTCAAAACTGTCAGTTCACTTCTGGTCAGCTCTCTGCTGAAGTGGATGATCTGAGAGGAGGACCTCTGAGATGGAGGATCCCTTCCAGTGAACCCCTAAATCTCTCTGGTTCCAACTGAAGACAAAAGTAGATTGGGACTTTATATAAAGCCATCTACTGAGAAGATTTCTCTTTCCCCTAATTGTCCTGAACTTCAACTCATAGCCAGATTAGCTTAGGAGGAAGGATAAATCCAACAACTGACCAAAGGAGGGTCAGGCAGACAGCCTGAACCCCTCAGGATTTGGGAGGATGTCAGTTGCTAATCTATAGGAATTCCCATCTTCCACTTTCCTCACCCAAACACCCTCATTCTCCCTTCCCTGTGTATCCTCAAGAATAAAGTGTTACCATTTAGATCAGATCTGCCTGCTTGATGATATCAAAGAAGGAGATTGAAGATTTGGGGGGAATCATACCATTCCCCAAAAGGGAGAATAGTTCAAGACCAGGGCTAAGGAGTGAATTAAGTCTCAAAGGGAAAGGTGGCAGTTGGGATATTGGGAAGATCCAGAAGCAGGAAGTTTACCCTCTCTCTCAGCAATAGTTAAGATCAAGAAGGGAGGCTGTGGGTCATTTCTCTAAGACCTTCTCCTCCAGTCCTTAACCTCCACCTCCTAAACTCAATATCTGAGGAGACATATTCTATCCCTCTGGAAAACAAATTATGCTATCTTCCCCAAGGGGAAGAGAGGGGAGGATCAATCTCTTCCCCCTCTCCATTTCTTCAGTTCTTTCACCCTCTCTCCAGTTCCCCAGTGTATGAGAGTGTGACCTCCTTCTGGTCATATATTATAATTTTTGTATTCATTTTTTAATTAACAGAAAATTTTTCTTTCTCTTCTACCTTCCTTCTCTCACTTCTACCTCCCATAGGAGCTTACATATTATTTATTTATTATTTAACTTAATTTTTTTAAACAAAAACACATTTTCTTTCTCTCCTAACTCCCCTCCCCAAAGGAACTTATGTCTAATAGGGGATAGGAGAAATAAATATTTTATTATATACTGCATAAATATAAATTGAATAAATACAAATTCATTAAATGCAACATAGTTTGAGAGTTAAAGCATTGGCAGATAGAGGGAATCAGAAAAGACTTGCTAAAAATGAATAATATTGGAAATGGGTATCAAGTGATAGCATTTGTGCAACCCAGTGGACTTGCTCATTGGCTCTGGGAGTAGGGAAAGAAAGAGGGAAGGGGGAAAAATGAATTATGGAAACATGGAAAGATATTTTTAAATAAATAAATAAAGTGAAGGGGGGAAATGACTTACTTACTATAAAAGGTTTTAGAAAGAAGAGGGCTGTATGAGGAAGAAGGAAGGGATTAGATTCTAGACATGGGGAACAGCCAGGGCAAAGGCACAGAGATGAAAGATGGACTGTCATGGGTGAGGAAGACAAGAAACAGAGTGAGATGGCAGGGGGAGGGAGAAAGAGTGACAAAGAGAGAGAGGGAGGGGAAGAGAGAGAGAGAGAGAGAGAGAGAGAGAGAGAGAGAGAGAGAGAGAGAGAGAGAACAGAGACAGACAGACAGAGACAGAGAGAGACAGAGAGCGAAACAGAGAGAGACATAAAGAGAGACAGAGGAAGGGGGGCTGATTCACAAAATATGGCAGAGGGAGAAATGTTTAATAAGGCTGAAAAGATAAGCTAGGACTAGTAGGTTTAGGGATTTAAAACCTAAACAAAAGTTATTAGCAAAGGATTTACTGTCTGACTTTCCATGTAACAGTATAAAAATATACATTCTAACTCAGGGAAAGGCTATGCTTTTAAGAATTCAATTAAATCCATTTTAATTAAAAATATTCATTAAATGGATCCCAGGCTCAGAATACAATTATTGCATTTATGTTGCATTTTTCTCTGTGAATATGTCTCATTAAGGGCCTAGTGAGCAGCTATCTGTGATCTGAGAACAGCCTGGCTACTTTTGAAAAGAGCATCCTTGGTTGGGCTGCAAGGAGGATGGATTTTTCAGCAACTCTCCCCCAAACGTCAACCAGCAGAGTAGGGCCATTCACACCTAGACAATCATAGATATTTGATTTATTGTAATAATGGTTTTTAAAGGAGGACTTTTAAAAACCCTTACTTTCTGCCTCAGAATTGACCCTAAGTATTTGTTCTAAGGCAGAAGAGTAATAAGGGCTATGCAATGGGCATTAAGTGACTTGCCCAGGGTCACACAGCTAGGATGTCTCTGAGGTCCTATTTGAACCCAGGACCTCTCATCTCCAGATCTTGTTCTCTATCCACCTTGCTTCTCCTAGAAAAGGGACTTTTAGTGATAGGATGGGTTTGTATGCACACATGGGCGCATTAAGTTCACATACTCCACAGTTTGGTCTGAATGGAACTCCTTTCCCCGATGTAAATTAGAAACCCTCCATACATTACTAGATAACCTTAGTGAGATGCCACAAAATCTTCATCACTAGATGACTGATTCTCCTGATAAA
The DNA here is from genome assembly GCF_027887165.1 of Monodelphis domestica. Lineage (NCBI taxonomy): Eukaryota > Metazoa > Chordata > Mammalia > Didelphimorphia > Didelphidae > Monodelphis > Monodelphis domestica. Next base: position 59,342,923 of record NC_077231.1, on the reverse strand, counting down.
TTCAGGAGTTCTTGACCTTTTGTGCTATGAACTCCTTTGACAGAGACACAAAAGCCCCAGGCCATCCTCAGAATGATGTGTGTTACCTACATTCATAACTAAAAGGGCTCACTTTCAATTATTGACAATAATGATGTGATTTTCCCCATTCAAGTTCACAGATACCCTGAGCTTCTGTGTGAATGAGTACCCCAAAATTTAACTGCATTAGCACTAGGAGGCTATGCTGTCACCAAGCCCTTCATGCCAGTGTTTTTGCTGACCTTCATAGCCTTTGAGATTTCAGGGTCACCTCCATGCTCCAAATGAGGCATTCAAGTTAAATTCTAATAATGAAATATATGCATGTGTGTTCAGTTGTGTCCTATTCTTCATGACCCTATGGACCAGGGCTATCTGTGGAGTTTTCTTGGGGAGGATACTGAAGTGGTTTATAATTTCCTTCTCCAAGGGACCTTTTTGTAGAGGTTAGGTGACTCATCCAGGGTCACACAGCTAGGAAGTGTCTGAGATCAGATTTGAACTCAGGTCTTCCTGATTCTAGGTCCAGTGTGTTGCAGCAGCTTCTTATGAACTATTTCTATTTCTCTCATATAGATCTATTTCAGTGGTCCTCTTACTGATATTCCTGTCCCCAGGGTCTCCCTATTTAACCCATCTTTCACAAAACTTCTAATGATATTCCTAAAGGAGGCAAAGAAATAGAAATAGAAATAGAAATTGAGATGGAAAAGAGAAAATGAGAGACAGAGACAGAGCACATTTATGAAGCACTTTTATGAGTCAAGCATTTGGTGATTCCTTCTCACACTGGGATAAAATATGAACTCCTCTGTTCAGAATTTACACTTTTTCCTAGTCTTACTCCAGTGTACCTTTGCAGTCTTATCACACACTCATTATTCCCTTTCATATCCTCTTCAGGCCAGTCCAAACTGGTCTTTTTACCCTTGTTCACCCAAAGCATTCCATCTCCCAAGCCCAGAAGTCTCTCTTTCCTCCCTTCTGCCTCTTTGGATTTTTGGTTTCCTTCAAAAATCAGCTCACGTGCCACCTTCTCGGTGAGGCTTTCCCTGATAACCACAGGTGCTAGGATCACCCCACTCAATTCCCTTTTATCTGTCGGGCATATAGGTCTTCTAATTTTGTCTCTCTCTCAATAATGGGAGGACTCATCCTGGGAGTATACAAAGAGGTCTGTGTGAATACGTGTGGAGACTGCTTTGGGATATGTGTGACGGCGTGGAATGGAGGGACTCCAACCTAGATAGAGTCTATTCATTTACTCTGTGACTGTTTCCTATTGGCCTAGTGCCAGAGGAAGAAAGACCTATTAAATGGTCATAGAGCCAAAAGTGATAAAGCATGCCACAGACCCTGACTGGCCAAGCTGGGCTCCTTTCTCTGGGGGGAGACAAGCCTTTGCTGGGGACCTCTTGGTGAAACAATCATCTTGGACCTTCAACACTAAGCTACTGCCATGATCCCTGAGCTACAATTACTTCTTTGCTGTTGGGTTATTTGTTATTTTTTAACCCTTATCTTCTATCTTAGAATCAATGCAGACACTTTCTAACTGTGTGACCCTGGGCAAGTCACTCAAACCCCATTGTCTAGCCCTTACCACTCTTCTACCTTAGAACTAATATACAACATTTATTAAACCCTTGCCTTCCACTTTAGAATCAATACTATGTATTGATCGCAGACATACTCTAGCTGTGTTACCCTGGGCAAGTCTCTTAACCCCCATTGTCTAGCCCTTACCACTCTTATACCTTAGAACTAATATACAACGTTTATTAAACCCTTGCCTTCCACTTTAGAATCAATACTATGTATTGATCGCAGACATACTCTAGCTGTGTTACCCTGGGCAAGTCTCTTAACCCCCATTGTCTAGCCCTTACCACTCTTATACCTTAGAACTAATATACAACGTTTATTAAACCCTTGCCTTCCACTTTAGAATCAATACTATGTATTGATTGCAGACATACTCTAGCTGTGTTACAAGTCTCTTAACCCCCAATGTCTAGCCCTTACCACTCTTCTACTTTAGAACCAATACGTTTTGATTCTAAGACAGAAGGTAAGGGTTTAAAAAAATACTGTATTGGTTCTAAGGTAGAAGAGTGGTAAGGGCTAAGCAGTGATGGTGAAGAGACTTGCCCAGGGTCACACAGCTAGTAAGTATCCAGGGCCAGGTTTGAGCCCAGGACCTCCCATCTCTGGACCCGACTCTCAAGCCACTGAGCAATCCTGCTGCCCCAGCTATAATTACTTCTAGTCCTGTTGTGTCTATTTTTTCCTTTATGCATGAAGGACACTGAATGACCTTGTGAGGTAGAAAGGTAGGAAGAGCCAATAGAAGTGGCCAGTGGTGATAGCTGCCCTAGCTCTCAGGGAAGACCTGCCCGACTCACCCCAGCCAGTAGTTATAGCAGCAGAACAACTCATCTATTGGCATAGGTGAACCTGGTTCATGGTAGATGCTTTAAGTTTGAGCCTACTCTCCCCAAGAATTGAAGTGGTAGAGATGGAGTATGTCTTGATTGGGGGGGGGGGGTCTAATATTTTGCTCTTATTATATTTGTTCAGTAAATATCCCTTTGTAAAAGATATTTGGAGAGCAGCTAGGTGACTCCATACATAAGAAAGCCAGGCCAGGAGAAGAGAAAAATCTGACCTCAGACACTTCCTAGCTGTGTGACCCTGGGCAAGTCACTGAATGCTAATTGCCTAGCCCTTACTACTCTTCTGCCTTGGAATCAATACTTAATATCAAGTCTAAGACAGAAGGTAAAGGGCTTTTTTTTTAAGTTCATTGGCATTAATTGTTGATTCAGACACTAAGGAGATTGGTATGCATATAAATGATATTAATATATTGGGGAGAACACATTAGAACAGGGGTTCAAATTGATCATATTAAAGAAAACTCATCACCTCTGAAGTTTCCTTTTAGGACTATGAAATGAGGATTTATCCAGCTACCCTCTGGGGGACGCAGCCTTCTGGTTCACATATAATTGGGAGAATTTCCTTATATGTCTTCAGGCTATATATACGTTGTTTTTCCCTATAGAACCTGCTTTCCTTGAGATCAGAGAATATTAAATTTTTATCTTTGTACCCCCAGCACCTAGGACACTCCCTGGCACAGGGCAGGTACTAGTAGATGCTTATTGATTGAATGAATGATTCTGCATCAAATTAATCTATGATACTACACATATTTAAAGCTAGCATCCATTTACTCTGGAAAGCCACACCACAGGAATGGCTTGATGGTCTGTGCCAGTCGCTACATAGTTGGGAAACTATGCGTGAGTTAAACAATGAAATTAAACACATTGAACCTGCTATATTTAAATATTTAAGTGCCATATTTTAAACAAATCATATTAATGGGCCTTCATGAATAACCTTGAAGATTTCAAAGATGAAAATGAAGTCTGAACCTTGGAGAGTCTTCTCTTTCTTGGGGAGGGGAGGGAGGTTAGAGAGGGAGGCATAACTTCATAACTTCATACAATGACGCTATTCTATTCTGCACTTTTTTTCAAATGTTTTCAACTTCTTAGAAGCTACATTGTTTTGTAAGAATAAACTGTAGGTCTTCCAAAGTGCCTCTCTCCCACTCAGCTCCCCCAGGGGATTTGGAGCCTCTGCACACAGCTTATTTTCATTTCCCTTGCCCCAAAATGATCAAATAAGGACTGTATTTCCCTACCCAACATTTCTAGGACAAGGAGATCTGACAAGTGCAACTCTATCACTACAAATATCTCTTCTCTTTCCTGCCGGGGCAAGTCTGAAGGGGGGAAAAAAGACTCTTTAATACACACCAGCCTCATTAGGTCCAGGTCCTGAGAATAATAACAATGAGACACAAGGTGAATGTTCAGTGTTAAATAATCAAAAAGAGAACACATTCCAGCTCTCTGGAATCCTGCCACCAGTCATTGGGAGAGCTCCATGAATGCTACCAAATCAGTGCAATTCCATTTTGGAATCCACTCTCTCTTGCCACCGAAATAGACGCTTGTTGGCTGCTGGACTCGAAGCATCCTGGTTCAAATAAGGATACTGCACATTACATATTCTTTACTATTTTGAAGTTGCCATGGCAGGGGAGAGATGAGATATTTTTGTTAGTGTAGCTTCATTCGACACAGCTCCTTATTTTTGTCTTCTTGGACTTGTGACGCAGTTTTACAAATCTAGTTTAGAATGCTTCCATGATTTTTTTATTTGAAATTACCAGCTTTCCAAGATCCTAGCTAGGGAAGTCTCTATAGTGTATGAACTATTAAAATGAACTGGAATAAAAGATTCTTTAGCCCAAGACTGAAAGAAGTCTGATGACAGCGTATGTGTCAAAATTTTCATCAGTTCTTTTCATTTTCTATGAAATTCTTATTGTTCTTTTTCTTGTTTTCTCTGTTTCTTCTATATCTTTGAAATGGGTAAATTAGAAATTGACTACTCATATTGCAAAAGAACTCAATTCACTAAACATTTACCTTGCATACTATATGTATGTATGTTTGCATGTCTAAATAGATAGACAGACAGACAGACAGACAGACAGACAGACAGACAGACAGACAGATAGATAGATAGATAGATAGATAGATAGATAGATAGATAGATAGATAGATAGATAGATAGATAGATGCATGCATATGCTAAAGACTTAGATAAAAAGTTTAATTAAGAAAAGGCCATTGGATCACAAATTTAGAGCCAAAGAGGCCATCCAACCCATCTGTTCCAACCTCTTCCTTTCACATTTGAGGAAGCTATGGCCAAGAAAGTTAAGTGACTGCCCAGAATCATGCAATATAAGCACATCAGAAACAGAATTTGAATCCTGAGCCAGGGCTCTTTCTACCACACCACAAATAGAGTATGGGAAGGTGACACATTTAGAAATAAGTTATAGTACATAATAACACATTTGTAGTACAAGCCAAGTGTAATATGCATTCCTAGGAGGGGGTAAGGTGATTATGAAATTGGAGGAGGAAGAAACTAGGGAATGTTTCCTAAAAGAATTAGAGAATACATAGACCTTTGTGTTGTATTTTAAGGAATAGCTAAGGGAAGCATATAGATGGCTCAATAGACAGAGAGCCAGATGTGGAGATGGGAGGTCCTGGGTTCAACTAGCCTCAGATACCTCCTGGGTGTCTGACCAAGTCACTCAATCCCCATTGCCTGGCCCTTACTATTCTTCTGCCTTAGCGATGATACAGAGTATTGATTCTACAGTGGAAGGTAAGGGTTGCTTTTTAATTGCTAGGAATTCCTTTGGTAAAAGACAAGGGAATTCTAGGCAGAAAGAACAACAGAAATGAAGGCAGGGATGAAGGGAAATTTAGAACTCATAAAAGGAATAGGGGAATCAGTGAGGTATACCACAAAATCCAGTAGACTTAGCATTGGAAGACCCAGGCCAGATCCCAGATTGGAGATTCACTACCTGTGAGACCTTGGGCCTCATTTTCCTCACTGTAAAAATGAGGGGTTGGAAGAAGTAGTTCTGAGTTTTCATCAAGTTCTGGGTCTCAGTTACAGTAGAGCAGGTGCCTCAATCTGCATGAGTAGAAGGAATTTCCTTTTAAGGAATTCTCTGTTAATAACAACAGAAGTGCAGGCTAAAATAAATGAAACAAAAAATGTGCAGAATTCTGAGAAACTGGAAAAGATTTCTGAACTGATAAGATGAAGTAAGAAGGAACAGGAGAACAATTTACATAATAACAACAAGAATGAATTTGTGCTTTTTGTGGCAAGCACTGAGCTAATTGCTGAGGATGAAAATGCAAAAGGAAAATAACAACCAGTGTGACCCACATGGGACTTATATTCTCATGGGAAAAGAGGGGACACATACAGGGGAGTGGTAGCCAGGGAGGGATCTGATGGTTAATAAAGTTACCAGGCTGGTGAATGGGATTAGAGGGGAGACTACCTGTTTTTTCCCATATTGGAAGTATTGATTTGATTATAAAGGGGGAGAACAGCTCATAGAGAGCATACATATAATGGCAAGGTAAACATACAGGAGATGACCAAATTCATCAAGTGAAACATGGCTGGAGTAGGCATGGTTTGAAAAAGTGGTTCAATTGAGGCACTTAACCATCACTATCAGCTCCCAAGGTACAATTCTGCCACCTGCCTTACCTCCCTGCTCTACCTCCTCCCTGCTGCCCCTTGTTCTTTAAAGACCAGCTGGAAGCAAGAGCACATAATCACTGTCACTGTTCCTGGACAGGATATGGCCACCTACAGCCCTTTGACTTCCACTCATCATCAGAGCCCCAGGGTGGGAGTTCCAAAAATGAAGGAGAAAGTCCTCTAGTTCTGAGAGAATTCTTAGAAAGAAAGGTGATCATAAAAGATAAGCCAGATTGTTTTTATTACATAAAGTTAAAAAACTTTTGCACAATCAAAATTCATGTAGCTAAGATAAAAAGAGATGTTGTTTGATTGGGAGAATATCTTTGCAACAAATTCCTCTAATAAAGGTATTAGATCCAACATATTAGATCTATACAAACATATAAGGACAAGTAGCATTACCCAACAAATAAGTGACCAATGGATATTCACAGATAGTTTTCAAGTGGCCTCTAATTTTGGACCTTAGTGTCTGCTCTATTGCCACACCCTGGAGATTCAGACACTGACATTCAGACACCACAAAACCTGTTATAGTGCCACTCTTCCAGGTGGTATCTGATGTCCTCAATATCTTAGAAATCAATTTTCTGTGACAGTTCTTAAAAAAGATCAGAGGTTGTTGGACCATGGGGGCCAGTTCCACAGAAATATCTCCCATGCCACTCAAGTAGTAAAAACATATGGACTCTCAAATTGAATTTTCTCTCAGATGATTCATCCCTTCACAGGATTTTTGATCCAGAAGTGGGATGAACCTTAGATGTTGTCTAGTTTAATATACTCATTCTGAAGATGAGAAACCTGAAGCCCAACATCAAACTCAGGTCATGTGACTCTAAGTTCGAGGCTTTTTCCCACAATACTACATTGCATTCCTTAATCAGTGGAGAATAACTACAAAATCTCAGAGTTGGAAGAGATCTCAAAAGTTTTCCATTTCTAAAGCAAAACTGCATAAAGATTTCTCTATAAAAGGTTAATAATAGATAGCATTTAAATAGCTCCTTAAGTTTTGCAAAGAACATCACATACATGATCTCATTTGATCCTCACAATCTTATGAGGTAGATACTATTATTATCTCCTTTTTACAGATAAGGAAATTGGGGCTGAGAGATGTTAAGTTACTTACCCAGAATCCCATAGTATGTTTCTGAAGCAATATTTGGCTCTCTCTCTGTGTCTCTGCCTTTCTCTCTCTCTCTCTCTCTCTCTTTATTTCTCTCTCTCTCTCTCTCTGTCTGTCTCTCTCTCTCTCTCTGTGTCTCTCTCTGTCTCTCTCTCTCTCTGTCTGTCTCTCTCTCTCTCTGTGTCTCTCTCTGTCTCTCTCTCTGTCTGTCTCTGTCTCTGTCTCTGTCTCTCTCTCTCTCTCTCTCTCTCTCTCTCTCTCATTCTTCTTACTCTTTCTTTCTTTTAATGCTTGCCTTCTGGCTTAGAATCAAAGCTAAACATTGATTCCAAGACAGAAGAATGGTAAAGGTTAGGCAAATGGGGGTCTTTATTATCTCCTCAAGGGGTACATTCCCTCTGATTTCTCTGGCCAACATTGTTATCTATCGTCTGTCAGCATCCCCACAAGAGACACATATGTGTTATCTGAGTTGCAAATCACAGATTATAAGACTTTACCAATACTTTGCCATGTCTGGATACATCAGCACCATAGTACCCACCTGATCACTGATATCTCCAGATTCCCTAGGGAGTTCCAGCTAAGTCCCAATGGAAAAGATCCAGAAAAGTCTGGTGAGGCAAAAGTTAAGATTTTCAGGGCCTCCTTCCCCAGGTCTCTCTCTATTTCCTGATGAGAGAAAACAGGACCTCCAGTTTCTGGCAGACTAGCATTGAATGTTCCTCTTAAGTGTACTTAGCATGTGCATCTTTATCTTGCCCACAGCTGTTGCAAAATATAACTTGGCCATTTTTGCCATATCTTATTGCTGTTCCTGAGTCCAGTTGCCTTGACCTCTAATCCTAAGCCTCTTTGTCCTGCTGGAAAGAGTAACTTTGTACAGTTGGTTCAGGGCTTAACAGTGCTGGCTAGGACCATATCTGGAAGGTCAGCCTCTGCCTGAGTCTAGGTGGTCCATGCCTGAGATGATTGTCTAGAGCTCAGTAGGGCCAATTTTCATTATGTCAGCATTCAACATCTATTTTTCAATATCCTAGATTAATTGAATCAGTTTTATTAACTGGGGAGCTATTCCCATTCCTTGGGCAGCCACAAATTCATTATGTCATATCCAGTCCTCCTGATGACGAGTCAATCTATAGGCACAAGTCTTCTAAACAATGACATCAAAGTAGCTTCTCTAGTGTGGGCAGCAGGTCGAATGTCTTCTCTCCCTCCTGTTAATAGGCAATTGGACACAGAAGTACTTGGAGCTCTTGGCACTAGCATCTTCAAAATGCAAGTACATCAACCATCAACTCCAGGGCATGATTTTGTAAAATACTTCTTAAGGGGAGGAATTGCCTTCCTGATTCAGTGGTTCAGTGTTGTCCCCTTCCTCTTTGGTTAATGAGCCACAGTCATTGTCATCATGGGCTTAGATTATAGGACAGTTTGTCATGCTTAAGGGGCAGGAACTGGAGTTTTTGTTCTTTGGTCAAAGCATTCCAAAGAATGCTTTCAGGGTGATAAGTGACCAATGCAGAGAAATGTAGGTGATAACCAGAAGACCTCAGGACACCTACTTGATATGCTAATTACCTTGAAGCATTTATAAGCCTTAAAGAACATGTCTAACACTTCTGTAAGAGGCAGTACAGTTTGGAACCTTTGACGCTATTCCAAGGTTCCAATCCATAAGTAAACATTCAAGATAGGCATATTTTTTGAAAAGTTTGGTAGTAAAGAGAAAAAGAAAAATAAGATGGTTGCTAGATGGGATGGAAGGGTCAATCTCTTTATTGGATACATTGTCTTGTCAGTATGTATACTCTCTACAATAGTACAGATTGCAACCCATCCATTTCTTTTCATCCTGGATAATTCCTGTCTATGTACTCCAATAAGCTCTTCACAGAGGACCTACCCAATGCACTCTGGCTCTTTTAATGATCCATGAGCCCCAAGGCAGTCCTTTATTTATGTCATATCCCTAGGTATCAATATAGGACTGGTCCATATAATTTTCCTGTCATAAACTGTGTGTTAGTAGTCTCTCAGTAATCGAGGATGACGATTGCCTTTGTGTGTTTTCATCTATGGTGTATAAATGAGTGTGCACAAAGACACTTGTGCGTGAAGGAGATTTAAGTGGAAAAGTTGATGCACAGAGACAGTCCCACTCTCTCAGCTTTGGAAGCCTGGGTCCAGTGGCACGAAAAGTCGTTACACCTGGAGACTTCCTCAGCTGCATTGGATGGCCTTGTTGTCTTTTGTGCTCCAACAGGCCCTGAGCACTCCACAGTGCTTTGCTGCATCACCCTCTCAGCTGTTGAGCCTTCTTATTGGTTTCTTCCGCCTGTTCAGCCGAAGCAGTCTTCACATGCTGGGTGAGCAAAGCCCTGGTTCACCAGGGGTCAACGACCCGATGGCTACCCTCACAAGGTTTAGCCGGCCTGTCAAAGCCATTGCCCGGGGTGTGGCTACTGCCGCATGCTAGCAGCTACTGGGAGCCACAAGTGAGAGCTGAGTGTCAGGTGAGGGTCAGAATCCTAGAGTATCAACTAAAAAGCTAGTGGAAATAATCAACAACTTTAGCAAAGTTGCAGGATACAAAATAAACCCGCATAAGTCATCAGCATTTCTATATAATTCCAACACAGCTCAGTAGCAAGAACTAGAAAGAGAAATCCCATTCAAAATCACCTTAGAAAATATAAAATACTTAGGAATCTATCTCCTGAGACAAACAGAGGAATTATGTAAATATATCCTTTATACATATGCATGTGTATACATACATATAGTGATAGTTTGGATGTATATTACCAACTTAAGTTCTAGAGCTTGATATAAGTAGCACAAAATCATCCACAAACAGGAACAGCTGAAAGACCTCAATATCTACAAGAATTCCTTATTCCATTTGTACTCTGCAAAAGAAAATCTCCATGACAACAACAAATTGGCAAACTCATGTCTTCCTTCAAGTCCTAGCTAAAGTCCAACCTTCTGAAAGAAGCCTTTCTCAAGCTTCCTTAATCATAGAGTCTTCCCTCTGGAATTACTCCTATATATGTATATGTATGTGAGTGCAGATAGAGAGAGAAATAGAAGAATAGATGGACAGATAGTAAGATGGATAGATGGATGGATGGATAGACAGACAGATTGATAGAGAGATGATAAATAGATAGATAGATAGATAGATAGATAGATAGATACCCAAGTGTTTGAATATTATTTCCCCAGTTAGATTGTGAGTTCTTTGAGGGCAGGGACTGGTTTTATGCCTTTCTATCTATCCCCAGAATTTAATACAGTGGCTGGGATGTAGTAGATGCTTAATAAAGACCTGTAGTCTGGCAGATTTATGCTTTTCCTAATATTGATCATTAGAGGTTCATTGAACAAAATCATCATTGTGGTTGCATCTGTCAAGAGATCTTGTAATTTTAATATGCATAATAGACACTTTATTGAAGAAAAGCCATTAAAGAAGCATTTGTCACTACTAAATCAAAATTTTTAAATAGCAACAAAAAATAAGCAGAGTATATTCTTATAGTTTTTATTAGTTTGGTCAACTGTGTAGCTGTGAAGATGTAATTTATAAAATCATCTATGAATGTATGTCTTTTTTCTTCTCATACCTTAAAAAATACCCATACTATATATATACAAAATGGGCTTATAAAGATTTTATTGGTCAAAGGAATTTTTTCAATTATTCAGAGCAGGTTCCTTTTAAAGGCTAAGATCCCTCCATAAAAAAATAATATAAAGAATTTTAATCATTTCATTTGATCATTATCACAATCTAATGGAGGATGAGGAAAGTCGAACCAAAGAACAGTATAAATAATGACCATAGCTATATAAATGAAGACAACTATGAATGTCTACAAAACTCAGATCGAATAAATAGATCACTCAATAGTCAACAAACCTTTACCAGGAGTCCTCAAACTTTTTATACAGGGGGCCAGTTCACCGTCCCTCAGACTGTTGGAGGGCTATACTATAAAAACCCAACCTTAACCCTAACCCTAATTGAGCAGCAGTATACACAGTGTGGAATCCCCTCGCCCAGATCGCTGTTCACCATGCTGACATCTTCCATTGTGCAGTCACATAATCCTTTGCGCAGCTCCTCATTCTAAGGTGCCACACAAAAAATTGTGTCACCGGAGGTAGTACTGTACATGAGTGATGCTGTGCTTTGCAGCGCCACCCCATACAGATCTCCTTTCACTGACCACCAATGAAATAGGTGCCCCTTCCGGAAGTGCAGTAGAGGACGAATACATGACTTCAGGGGACCACATGGCCCACGGGCCATAATTTGGGGACCCCTGCTTTAAGTACTTAACTAGCATGCTCTATGCTAAGTTCTAGGAATACAACTAGAAATAAAAAAGAAAGTCCCTGCCCTCAAGATGCTTATATTCTAATGGAGAAATAACACTTAAAAAGAACCTAAAAAGCAAAGGGCCAGAGAAGACAACAGAGTGGGAGCATGAGGGAGCAGTTCAAATGAATGTACTCTGATGGGAAATGATGGCTGAAGAGATGCCTGGCCTGCACACCCTCTTCCTTTAATGGAAATTCCAGAAGTCTTTCACTCTCCAACCATGAGCCAGGAATCCTAAGGACAGGGAGTACTTTGGGTTTGGCACTGGTAATAACATGCAGTTAAGGCACATCCTTTCTGCTTTATAGCAGTTAAAGGCATGAGACATGTATGCATATAACTTATACATGATACATATAACAAATAAATACACAGAAAACATTTAGCTCTTCTAAAGGAAGTGATCTCCAAAGTTGCCTTTGGCATGACCCCAAGACATATGTGATCAACCAATGGGGGAAATGAACCAAATATTACCCTTCCCATGATAGCAGAAGGTGACAGACCATAACTACCCATATCCCCAAACACTCTTGGGACTCTATCATCAATATGTTCCACAGCATCTGGAAATTTCCGCTTTTTCTGAACCTTGCCTATTCTCTAAAGATACTTCATCCCTGGGAGTCATTTACATTAGTAGTCCCCTTTATCTCTGTCACACTGATTGACAGCACCAAGTTTTCTAAAAGCCTGCTTCCCATTGACAATGTCTAGACTATCAGAATGTATTTAACAATGGAAAGGCAAAGAAGTATTTCTCCATTGAGGCCATAGGATTTTGATTCCTACTGACTTTGGAATCCTACAGACTACTAGGAGCTTCCATTTCAGGTGGGAGGATCTAATCATTCATTGCTCCAGGACAAAAATGGTGGCCTAAAAGCACTTAGACAATAATCTTTCTAAAAGGGTCTACTGAAAGGTCTACCCTAAAAACAAAGAATAAGAAACCCCTGATTGAGGACTATGTGAAAAAATTGTGACACATGAATGTAAGAGAATGCTCTTGTTTCAAAATAAATCACAAATATGCAGAAGACTGAAAAACTTAGGGAAGATTCATAAGAACTAATGGAGAGAACAATAAAAAAATTTAAATTTTTAATTTTTAAATTTTTAAAAAGAACTAATGGAGAGGAAAATAAACATGATCATGTGAATAATTTATAGGATGAGTATGATAACTTCAAGAAAATCAACATCAAAGACTTTTTTTACTAAATGGCTTCTAAACTAAGACTGAATAATTCAGTGTCCATTTATGCATTGAGAGCTAATGGTACATAAGTCTCCCCACTTTTGTCACAGAGGTAGTGGACTATAGAGTTGAGTGAAAGATAGACTCCAAAAATTGCAAAGTCCTCACAGAAATCCTATATGCCCCAATACTCACGTGTGGCTCAAGAACCTATAGCATGAGAAGTGGCCACACCTGAGTTAAACCATCTTGGTGGACAGGCTAAACCAGGTTGAGGATAACCAATAGGCCTCAAACCTGTCAGTGACTATGTGAATGTCTACCCCAAGAATGTGAAGACTTCCCCCAGGGGAATGAGTAGATGAGGAGATTTATTCCAACAGTCATGAAAGCAGCTAAAGCAGGTGCTAATGTGCTTAGAGCTTGGTCAGACATTGGGGACACAAAGGTCATCCATTGTATCCTGGACCATCACCAGTCATCTTGACTTTTCTCTTGCCACTGGACTGTGATGACTCTGCAAGAGAGAATGTGACTGATAACTCTGTGCAACTCTACCTCACTTAAATCCAATTCAGAAGTAAATCAAGACATCATAATGTGTTTTCACTGGCTCTCTTCAGAACAAAGGATGGACAACAATGGGGTACTATAAATGCAGAATGGAATATATGTTTATAAACATGACCTATTAAGTTGATTCATAAGGCCTTACAATATTTCTTTTTTACAAGGGAAGGATCTATAGCTAAAGTTAAAGTGTTGAGAAATTATAAATATACATGTATATTTTTTAAAAGATAAGTATATAAATATAAAATACTTTTTAAAAATTAAATATAAGATATGCTATCATAACCATAAAAAACATTAAAAAGTCACTTCGTACCATGGTCCTCATCATTTCTACTTCACAGTTAACACTAGCACCAGCTAGACCAATTATTGGCCAATTTGGAAAAATGCATTTGAGAAGAAACACATGAAAACCAACAGTATAGACTGACTCACAAAAATCAGTAGCATTTCTATATCATAATAATAAAATCCAAAAAATAATGATAGAATGGAAAATCTCCACAATTACTGCAAAATAAATTAAATATTAGGGGATCAATCTACCAAAGTACTGAAAGTACTTGGATAGATTGAATTATAAAGTGTTCCTTAAAGAAATGAGGAACAACTTCACTTGTAGGAGGTATATTTAGTGCTTATGGATGGACAATGCCAATATGATAAAAATGAAACTACTATCAAAGTTAGGTTAGTTGAATGCTAGACCAAGCCAACTAACAAAGATATACTCTATAGAACTTGATAAGATAATGACAAAATTCATTTGGAGAAGCAAATACCTAGAATATTAAGATGAATAATTTTTAAAGGCATGAATGAAGAACAAATGGCAGTTCTAAACCTAAAACTATATGAACAAGGCAACAGTTATCAAAGCCATTTGGTACTGGGTAAAAAATAGAGAGGTTGATGAGTGGAACATATTAGGGAAAGGAGAATCAGAAACAGTGGGGCTCAATAAGACAGTATTCAAAATATAAACCAGAAAACTCAAATTACTTAGGAAAGATCCATCCTTGAATTTTTAAAAATGAAAACTGATAGGAAAACTAAAAAGCTATATGTAAAAAATTGACTCAGACCAATATCTTAAACCATTTTGTTATACATTGTTTTTCAGTCATTTCCAACTCTTTATGGCCCCATTTGGGTTTGAGGGGGAGGTTGTTGGGGGTTTTTTTGGCAAAGATACTGAAATTTTTCCATTTCCTTCTCCAGATCATTTTTCAGATGAGGAAACTTAGGCAAACAAGGTTAAGTGACTTGCCCAATGTTATAAAGCTAATAAGTTTCAGAGGCTAGATTTGAAGTTGGATCTTCCTAATTCCAGGCTTGGATCTCTATCCTGTATGCTACCAGGCTGTCACTATCTTATACCATATTCCACAATAAATTAAAAATGGACTGTGACTTTCATATTAAAAATCATACTATACTGTGTGATGTGGCCAAATCACTTAATGCCCATTGCCTAGTCCCTGTCACTCTTTTGCCTTGGAACTAATGCCTGGTAATGATTGTAAAGTAGGAGGTAAGGTGTTCTTTTTAATCAAAGCAGATCATATATGTTTCACAGGGACAGGTAAAGTGTGTTGTTATGGTTATTGGCAAAGGGAACCAAAATGACATCGTTGTGTTGCTATCGGTATATAATGTGTCTGCCTGTGGGAGATCAGACCCATGGGGTTCAGAAGACTGCCACAAGTTGGGTAAAAATAATCTATATAAACACTTGAGTCAAGGATGTATTCTTAACCAAAGGAGGCAGAGAGATGATTATGAAATATAAAACTAATAACTTTGATTATACAAAACTGAAAAAGTTTCTCCATAAAAAATTAATGCATCTGAGAAGAAAAGCAGTTGAATGGAGAAAAAAAATCTTGATATCAAACTTCTGAAATGAAGGTCTGATATTACAGATATTTGGATCACTAACAAATGTATTTAAGACCAAAAACCATTTCCCCAAAAGATATATGATCAAAAGCTGAACATCCCAGAGGGATGAGAAAGAACACTATCCACATTCAGAGGAAAAACTGTGGGAGTAAAAACACAGAAGAAAAACAACTGCTTGAATACATGGGTCAAGGAGATATGGCTGGGGATGTAGACTCTAAATGACCATCCTAATGCAAATACCAACAACATGGAAATAAGTTCTGATCAAGGACACATGTAATAGCCAGTGAAATTGCTCATTGGCTGTGAGAAGGGTGGGGGTAGGGGAGGGAGGGATAGAATATGACTCTTGTAACCAAGGAATAATGTTCTAAATTGACTAAAAATTTTTTAAAAAGTGGAATTGCAAAGTACTAACATCCATATGAAAGAATACCCCAAATTTCTAATAATAAGAGAAATGCAAATCAAAACAACCCAAACATTTCTCCTTACAACCAGTAAATTGTCACAGATGACAAAAGATGCAAAGAGTCAATTTTGGAGGGGTTCAAGAAATAGGAGCATTCTTTTATCTGTGCATCAAAACAACCATTTTGGAAAGTAATTTAGAATTATGCAAATAATGTAATTAAAATATCCACATCCTTTGACATAGGCTTATACCCCAATGAAATCACTGACAACAAGAAAGTTCCCATGAATACCAAATTATTTATAAAGGTACTTTTGGTGGCAGCAAAGAATTGAAAACAAAATAGATACTCATTGCCTGGGAATACAATGGATTTTATCATTCAATTAGAAACAATGAATATAGTGAATACAAAGCTGAGTAAAATAAGCAGAGTCAAGAAAACAATTTATAGGACTATAAAAAGGAAGGAAGGAAGGAAGGAAGGAATGAAGGAAGGAAGGAAGAAGGAAGGAAGGAAGGAAGGAAGGAAGGAAGGAAGGAAGGAAGGAAGGAAGGAAGGAAGGAAGGAAGGAAGGAAGGAAGGAAGGAAGGAAGGAAGGAAGGAAGGAAGGAAGGAAGGAAGGAAGGAAGAACTGAAAACTTATAGATCCTCAGACTCAGATCTGAAGGAAGCTGCATAAATAATCTTAATTTTGGAACAGTGCTCCCTTCACCACAGTTATAAGAGCCCAATTTTAACAGTTCTTTTTTAATTAAAAGAAATGAAAAAGGCTAGAAAATGTACAAACAAGAACAGCAAAAACAACATACAAAGGTTTTTTTTTTTTTGTTATTGTTGACAGGGAAAACCAAAACAGAATCTCAGAAGAAGATAACTAAGTTAATACTGTTGCATTTAAAACCTCCAAGAAAAATATGAATTGCTCTCAAGCCCAAAAAGAACTAATGAAGGAGCTCAAAAGAAATTTTTAAAAATTAAATAAGAGAAATAAAAGAAAAATTAAGAAAAGAAATGAGTGATACAGGAAAATCATGAATAAAAAAGTCAACAGCTTGGTAAAAGAAGCACAAAAAATAGTAAAGAAATTAATATGTTAAAATGTAGACTAGCACAATTGGTACAAGAGACATAAACATCTAATGGAGAAAAGAACTCATTAAAAAACAAAATTGGGGGGACAGCTGGGTGGCTCAGTGGATTGAGAGCCAGGCCTAGAGATGGGAGGTCCTAGGTTCAAATCCGGCTTCAGACACTTCCCAGCTGTGTGACCCTGGGCAAGTCACTTGAGCCCCATTGCCCAGCCCTTACCACTCTTCTGCCTTGGAGCCAATACACAGTATTGACTCCAAGACGGAAGGTAAGGGTTTAAAAAATAAAAGAAAAGAAAAAATAAAAATGAAAATGAAAATGAAAAAGAAAATTGACCAAATGGGAAAATATATGTTAAAATGCAGTGAAGATAAGAACTTCTTAAAAGGCAGAATTGGCCATATGGAAAGTGTTACACAAATTTACTGAGAAAAAGAACTCTGCTATGTAGAATTGGCCAAATGGAAAAAGGAGATACAAAAGCTCACTCAAGAAAATCAAGTTTTAAAAATCGGAACTGAGCAAGTGGAAAGACACTATAAGAAAACAAGAACCAATCCAAGGCAAAATAATGAAAAAATAGAAAAAAATGTGAAGTATCTCATTAGAAAAACAACTGACCCTGAAAATAAATACAGAAGACATAATCTAAGAATTATTGGACTACCTGAAAGACATGTTAAAAAATAAAAGAGCTTAAATATTATCTTTCAAGAAATTGTCAAGGAAAATTGCTTAATGTTCTAGAACCAGAGGGTAAAATAGAAATTGAGAGAATCCACTGATGAACCTCCTAAAAGAGATCCCAATATGATAACTTATATATTATAACCAAATTCTAGAACTCCCAGATCAAGGAGAATATATTGCAAGCAGTCAAAATGAACAATTCAAATATCATGGAGCCAGAGTCAGGATAATACAAGATTTAGCAGCTTCTACATTAAAAGCTAGGAGGACCTAGAAAATGATATTCCAGAAGCCAAAGGAGATAGGACTTCAACCAAAAATCACTTATCCAGCAAACTGAGCATAATATATCGGGGAAAGGGGGGAGGGGTAATCAATGAACTAGAGGACTTTCAAATATTCTTTTTTTTTTTGGTCATTTCCAAACATTATTCATTGGAAACAAAGATCATTTTCTTTTCTTCCCTCCCCCCCCCCACCTCTCCCATAGCCCACGCACAATTCCACTGGGTATCACATGTGTTCTTGATTCAAACCCATTTCCATGTTGTTGGTATTTGCATTAGAGTGTTCATTTAGAATCTCTCCTCAGTCATATCCCCTCAACCCCTGTAGTCAAGCAGTTGCTTTTCATCAGTGTTTTTACTCCCACAGTTTATCTTCTGCTTGTGGATAGTGTTTTTTAGATCCCTGCAGATTGTTCAGGGATACTGCATTGCCACTAATGGAGAAGTCCATCACCTTCGATTGTACCACAATGTATCAGTCTCTGTGTACAATGTTTTCCTGGTGCTGCTCCTTTTGCTCGGCATCAGTTCCTAGAGGTCATTCTAGTTCACATGGAATTCTTCCACTTTATTATTCCTTTTAGCACAATAGTATTCCATTACCAACATATACCACAATTTGTTCAGCCATTCCCCAATTGAAGGGCATCCCCTCATTTTCCAATTTTTGGCCACCACAAAGAGGGCAGCTATGAATATTCCTGTACATGTCTTTTTCCTTATTATCTCTTTGGGGTACAAGCCCTCAAATATTCTTGATAAAAAGGTCAGAGCTGAATGGAAAAACTGGATTTTCAAATACAAGACTTGAGGAAAGCTTAAAAAGGTAAACAAGAAAGAAAAATCAAAAGACATTCCATAAGGCTAGACTGTTTACATCCATATATGGGAATATGATTCTTGTAGCCTGTAAGAATTCTATCATTATTAGGGCTGTTAGTAGTAAACACAGAGAGAAGGAAATGAGTGAGTTGACTATGACAAGATAGTTTAAAAATTAAATTAAATTAAGACATGAGAAAGAGCAATGCATTGGGAGGAGGGGGAAAGAGAAAATAGAATGAGGTCAATTATCTCACATAAAAGAGGCATAAAATAGCTTTTACAGTGGAGAGAAAATTGGGAGAGGCGAAGAAAACAATCCTAAAGGATTTACTTAGGATAAAAAATGCCATCCACTTCCAAAGAAAAAGAACTGAAGGAATCTAACTCCAGAGCAAAGCAAACTTTTTTCACTTTCTTTCTTAATTTTTTCTTTAATTTGATGTTCCTTAAACAAAAGGACTAACTTGGAAACATGTTTTGTATGATGGCACATGTAAAATCTACATGAGATTGCTTACCATTTCAGTGGGGGCCTGACTTTTGGGGAGGAGGAAATAAGGGAGAGAACTTTCTTTGGAAATATTCTTTGGAAATTTTTGGAAAGTGTTTTTACATGTAATTGGGGGGAAATTAAATTTAATTAATTAAAAAAAAAGAACTTAAAAATACAAAGGAAAGTGGCCTTGCAGTCCCCCAGATCTCAAACTCTATTACAAAGCAGCAGACATCAAAACAATTTGGTACTGGCTAAGAAACAGAAAGGAGGATCAGTGGAATAGACTTGGGGTAAGTGACCTCAGTAATACAGTCTTTGACAAACCCAAAGACCTCAGCTTTTGGGACAAAAATCCAGTATTTGATAAAAACTGCTGGGAAAATTGGAAGACAGTGTGGGAGAGATTAGGTTTGGATCAACACCTCACACCCTACACCAAGATAAACTCAGAATGGGCGAATGACTTGAATATAAAGAAGGAAACTATAAGTAAATTAGGTGAACACAGAATAGCATACATGTCAGACCTTTGGGAAGGGAAAGATTTTAAAACCAAGCAAGACTTTGAAAGAGTCACAAAATGCAAAATAAATAATTTTGACTACATCAAATTAAAAAGTTTTTGTACAAACAAAACCAATGTAACTAAAATTAGAAGGAAAGTAACAAATTGGGAAACAATCTTCATAACAAAAACCTCTAACAAAGGTCAAATTACTCAAATCTATAAAGAGCTAAACCAGTTGTACAAAAAATCAAGCCATTCTCCAATTGAAAAATGGGCAAGGAACATGAATAGGCAATTTTCAGTTAAAGAAATCAAGACTATTAATAAGCACATGAAAAAGTGCTCTACATCTCTTATAATCAGAGAGATGCAAATCAAAACAACTCTAAGGTATCACCTTACCCCTAGCAGATTGGCTAACATGACAGCAACAGAAAGTAATGAATGCTGGAGGGGATGTGGCAAAGTAGGGACATTAATGCATTGCTGGTGGAGTTGTGAATTGATCCAACCATTCTGTAGGGCAATTTGGAACTATGCCCCCAAAGGGCAATCAAAGACTGTCTGCCCTTTGATCCAGCCATAGCACTGCTGGGTTTGTACCCCAAAGAGATAATAAGGAAAAAGACCTGTACAAGAATATTCATAGCTGTGCTCTTTGTGGTGGCCCATCGGCTAGGGAAGGGGTGGCGGGGGGCGGGGGGGGAATGGGGGGAGAGGAAAAGAAAATGATCTGTTTCCAATGAACAATGTATGAAAATGACCAAATAAAATAATGTTTTAAAAACTATAAAAAAGAACTTGATTGAAATGGAAGATGCCAAGATCATCTGCTGCTTCCCAAGTCACCAGTCATACTGGTTTTTCTTTTACCACTGGACTTCAATGATTCTAGAAAAGAGTGAGGCTTGTCTCCCATGTTTAAAACCTTGGAGTTATTGTGGACTCTTTCCACTCTCAGATCTCTCGTATCCAACTGGTTAACAAGTCCTTTTGCCTCTATTTCAATAATATTTACCTTCTCTCTTTTCTCACTGGCCCCCCTTTATACAAATCCATTTGTACTACTCTGATAGTCTCTTAATAGATCTTACTACCTCCATTATCTTCATTTTTTCCACCTCTAAAACACTAATTTTCCTTGTCAACCAACAAGCATTTATTAAACATTTATCATGTTCCAGAGGCTGTGCTAAGTACTAGAAATATAAATTCAAGTAGAAAGTAAGACAGTCATTGCCCTCAAGGAGCTGGCATTCTACTGGGGTAAGGCAACAAGTAAAAGGAATCTGGAAAGATAGAGAAGACAGAGTGGGGACCTAGTAGAGGAAATTTTAAGTGCAAAAGGGGAGGAATGAGATATGTCTAGTCTGTTCACCATTTTGAAATGGAAATTAATGGGGGGTAGTCATCTAATCAGAAGGAGAAGCAAAAGGGATGACCAATGTGTGGATTCCCTGGCAGGATTGAGGCATCAGAATGAAGAGCTGGAGCACAGCAGAAGTCTCGAGTGTATCCTGGAGAGTACTGACTGGAGAGTCCAACTGCTTTAGGGTAAAAACAATCCTTTACAAAGAATTAGCCTCTCACAGGAAATTTTACCTCTATGGCCAGAGTTCTAATCTGGGATCTGTGGATATTTAAATGTCTAAATATATATATATATATATATATATATATATATATATATATGTATATGTATATGTGTATACATAGATATTTTGATGACCATATATCATTACGATTTGTAATTTGGTGTATTTTATTTTATGAATTTGAAGACATTATTCTAAGAAGGTATCCTTGGTTTCATCAGACTGCCAAAGGAGTTCAAGATAAAAAAAGGTTGAGAACTCCTGCTTTAGACTAAATCTCTAGTTACTATAAACATTAATAAATCTCATTTTTCCATTATGTAAATAGATACAAATTCAATTAGATATGGTTGGGGGGTATAGATTGAAATTATTCAGTCTAGCTTCCCGGTCAGCAGTCTTCCCTCCTGGAGAATTATATTCAAAGGGTACTAATGTTGAACCCTATTCTCCCCTTTCAAGAAAAAAAAAAAGCATTAAAGTAAAGCTACACAAAACACAGACATGGCCTGTTTGCTCATCTTCCATCCCACAATGCATATCTCTATACACACAGGGGAATATTATGGCCACACACAGAGAGCCTCAGAACCACCACACACCCTTTCGACAGTTCTGACTTTCCATGCTATTCCCAGAGGCTGTTGAATTCCAACCCATCCTCCCTATCCTCATTGTTGCCAATTTATTTGAAACGTTATTTTGGGAGTACCAGTGTGTGCACAGCACTGAATTAGATACTGAAGCTCAAAGACAGTTGGAGAGAGGAGGTTATGGGGGAGGGGAGAGTAAGGAGTAGGGACAAGAATTCCCCTCAAAGCTAAGCTTAAAAGGCATCCTGGCAGTCCAGGCATTCTCCCGAAAGACTCAGCCTCATTTAAACATTGTACTGTAGAAGGAAAAAGAAATCCAGGCATCCCTCCCTATCTTTACACATATACATTCCTACAGCCTCTACTTATTCTAGTTGGCAAACTAATCAAGACTTTCTACCTTCCAGGCCTGCTTGAAGGATCAGGGAGCCTGCTTAGAGCTGACTGAGTGTTTAGAAGTCAAGGACATTCCGTTACTGAAGAGCTAAACTCAGAGAGATCCATCAACATCATCTCAGAGATAAAAATATACTCTGCTAGTTACTGGGTGACCTTGAGCATCTCTCTGCCCTTCTGTGACCTCATTGGTTAAAGAAGGGAGGTGGGTTAAATGACCTCTTAGGTCCTTTCCAGGTATAGATCTGTGACCTGAACTTCAATTCATATTCTAAAACAAGACTAACAATAAGGATAACTAGCATTTATGCAACACTTGATGGTGTGCAAAGCTCTTTCCAGTGTTTCACATCTGATCCTCATAAGAACTCTATTAGGGAGGTGCTATTATTAAGCTCATCTTACAGGTGAGAAAAATGAGGCAGATAGAGATTAAGTGTCTTGCCAAAAGTTACACAGTTAGTATCTGAGATAGGATTCTAACTCAGATCTTCCTGAATCTAAGTTCAATACTCTATCCCCAACATCACCTACGTGCCTCTAATAATTTTGCCAATGATAGAGGCAATATTGTCCCACCTTCTAGGACAATATGCCAGTAATGAAAACACTGTTTAAAAAAATCTAGCTGCAGGAGGCAGCTGGGTAGCTCAGTGGATTGAGAACCAGGCCTAGAGATGGAAGGTCCTGGGTTCAAATCTGACCTCGGATACTTCCCAGCTGGGTGACCCTGGGCAAGTCACTTGACCCCCATTGGCTAGCCCCTACCACTCTTCTGCCTTGGAACCAATACACAGTATTGACTCCAAGATGGAGGGTAAGGATTTTTTTTTAAAAATCTAGCCGTACCTTCATCATAGCTGGGTGTGAAAGGGAGAGTTTGGGGAGTATATTTAAGCATGTGATTTCATTGGTATATGGAGCTCTATCAATGCAAGTCAACAACTCTTCTGTGGCTTAGAATTTTGGAGAGCTGTCCAAGACATTGAGAGGTCAGCCATGTGCCCAGTCACGGAGTCAGTATGAAACATAAGATAAAGGATTTAAACCCAGGTCTCCTAACTTTGCAGCCATGCTTCACTAGGGGCCAGACTTCCTCTCTGCTTTGCTCTTTGTAGTTACTTAATAATAATAATACCTTTTTAAGGGTTCTAAACTGTTATATGTATATTACCTCTTTGGAGACCTGTGGCAACCTTACAAAATGGGTACTAAGGGCATAATTGTTCTCATTTTGCAAAAGAGGAAATTGAGTCTAAGGGACATTAAATGACTTGCTCATGGGCACAGAGAAAAACTTTAGGCCCCATTATTTTTTTTAACTTTATATTCTATCTTAGAATCAATATAATGTATTGGTTCCCAGGCAAAAAAAAAAAAATATATATATATATATATATGGTAAGGGCTAGGCAATGGGGATAAAGTGACTTGCCTAGGGCCACACAATTAGGAAGTGCTAAGGCCACATTTGAGCCCAGGACTTCCCATCTCCATGCCTGGCCTTCTATCCACTGAATTACCTAGCTTGATTCCTAGTCTAGTATTCTATTTAGGACATCACTCAGCTACACTTAATAGATGGTTATTGAACGGAATTGGATTGTATTTTCCTCACAACCTGAACAGGTTCCTGACTCCTCCTCAATCATCTTCATACAGACGCTATCCTCATAAGGAGTCCTCATTTTCCCAGGAACACCCTAAGGATAAGATATTTTTTCCTCTTGTCATTGCCTGAAAAGTTGAATCAGAGCTGGATTCCCAAACCCACAGAAAGGGCCAATTATTATTGCTGGGGCAAAAAGTTTTGGAATATGAGATCTTGCAGGAGGGCTCTAGCTGGAGCATCATACAGATCTGGCCATAATGTCCACCTACAAGATGAAATGGGAAAGTTGCGAGGAAAAACAAGAACAAGAGAAGAGAAGAGAACCGTCACTGGCCCTAGACTCTTCCCAAACCCTGACTGATGTAAACCTGGTCTACCTAATTCTCTTTCCTCCTTAATCTCCTCCAACTGCTGGTATTTTTTTGAGGAAATATAAATTCCCCTTTTCCAGAGTAGAAAACAGCTGAGTCATGTGAATTTGTTTATGGAAACAGAGGGATTTATGATGGTAGTTCAAGGCCAGGTCATGGCCATCAGAAATGACAGAAGGGTTCTTCTTAAGGAGCCCACACTGAGGAATCACTGCAGATTGGGCAAGAAAATGTTAGGAACTGTACAGTCTAAACAGAGAGGCAGCATGCTGTAGTGAATATAGCTTGGAATAAAGCTGTAGTGAATTGGGTCTAAGGGAATCCCCAATTGGAGCAGTGAATATAGAATGGGCTTGGAATCAGGAAAAGCTGGATTTGTATACTGCCTCTGATACCATCTGTGCAGCTGGGTAGCTCAGTGGATTGAGAGCCAGGTCTAGAGACCAAAGGTCCTAGGTTCAAATTTGGCCTCAGACACTTCCTAGCTATATGACCCTGGGCAAGTCACTTAACCCCCATTGCCTAGCCCTTACCACTCTTCTGCCTTGGAGCCAATACCAAGACGGAAGGGTTTAAAAAAAAAAACACTATAGTGTAACCAGACCATTAGCATTGCAATTGCAATATAGAGTCTGCATATAACATCAATCCACAAAAGAGTTCTCACAACATTTCAAAAGATGTTGACTAAAGCTAAATACAGTACTCTCCAAATTACATGGAACAAAAAGCTTTCAAATACAGAGACCAAGCAGGAGTGATCAGAATCTTGTGGATTCTGTCTTTTCTGAGGCTGCACCAAGGATACTTTCAATGATCCTATAGAAGAGGAGAGTACATACTAATATTTTTATTGTGCTACAAAAAAGCAGATATTTTATTTTATCTACCTGTGCAATAGTCTGTAAAACATTAAATATACAATAGCAATAGCAGGAGTGGCTCTTCTCTATTTACATGTTGTTTTTCCCTAGTAGAAATATAAAATCCTTGAGGGTTTCATTCTTGCCTACATATCCTCAGGGATTGACAAAATGCCTGACTCATAACAGGCAGTTAATTATGATTGTTGAATTAAAAAAAAAAAACTTATTATCCAAATTGTATATGTGAAGAACTGAAGCAAAGAGAAGCTGTGACATGGTCATGGTCATACAACAAGTAAGTGTCAGAGCTGAGATTCAAAGTCCAATCTCCTGAGTCCACATCCAACATTCTATATAAATTTGGAAATCATCTGAAGAGATGAGATTTGACCCTAAGCTATGTGTTAGAAACTTCTTAAGGGTGGGAACTGATTCATTTCTGTCTTTATGTCTCTAGCCTGGGACTGAGTAAGCATTTAATAAATGCTTGCTGATTGAGTGAAATAATGAACATGAAG
Source organism: Monodelphis domestica (assembly GCF_027887165.1). NCBI lineage: Eukaryota > Metazoa > Chordata > Mammalia > Didelphimorphia > Didelphidae > Monodelphis > Monodelphis domestica. Next base: position 59,317,250 of record NC_077231.1, on the reverse strand, counting down.
GAGATTTCCCAAGTGAGAAAGTTCAAAAAGAAAAGACCAAGAATAGAAACTTGGGGAACAGGAGAACTGAGGGGTATGAAAGATGATGGAGAGCCTGCAAGAAAAAAGGAGGAAAGTTTCATCAACAATATCAAGGCCAACGGGCCAAAGAGAATTAAAACTAAGAAAAGACCACTGGATTTTGCAGTTTAAAAGTTACTGTTGACTCTTAGAGAAAACACGTAGAGTGGCAAGGGTGAAACAGATTGAGAAGAGTTAAGAAGAAGGTGAAAGGGCATGTAAAGTAGTGGAGAGAGAGCTGACCTTGAAACCAGGAATATCTGGGTTCAAGTTCTGCTTCTAACACAAACTGGTTGTGTAATTTTGGCAAGTCACTCGGCATCTATAGGATCTAGGCTACTCTTGTAAATTTTAAGAATATAAATTGCAAAGAAGATGCCAGTCTTCGTTGATAGAGGGAGCTTTCTCAGTCAAGATTTTCTATTCTTTGTACACAGAGACTGATACACTGTGGTACAATCAAATGTAATGGACTTCTCCATTAGTGGCAGTGCAGAGTCTCATCCTGAACAACTTGGAGGGATCTAGGAGAAAGAACACTATCCACATCCAGAGGAAACACAGTGGGAGTAGAAATGCAGAAGAAAAACAACTGCTTGATTATATGGGCTGAAGGGATATGGTAGGGGATGTAGACTCTGAATAAACATCCTAGTGCAAACATCAACAATATGGAAATAGGTTCTGATCAAGGACACAAGTAATACCCAATGAAATTGTATGTCAGCTGCTGGAAGACTGGGTGGAGGGGAGGGAAGGAAATAATGTGATTGTTGTAACCAAGGAATAATGTTCTAAATTGACTAAATAAACTTATTCAAATGGAAAAAAAAAGAATTTTCTATTCTAACAAAATTAATAGTTGAGTCTCTATTTAAGAGAAAGGATTAGATAACTTGCCAGTGAAAAGAAGAAAATAAATGCAATAGTAGATTGATGAGGGAAGAAAAGGAAAGTTTTGGTGTGTTTTAATATTGGACAGACCTAAATATAGTTGTAGATCTATGGTAAGGAGCTATACAAGCTATACAAAAGTGGACTGAGTAGTAGATTTGTCCCCAGTGGAGATCTTCAAACAAATCTCTGAACAAATGAAAGACCATTTGTCCAAAGTGTTTTGGTTGGGATTATTTTAGGGATGTGAGCAGAACAACATGGATGCTAAGGTCCCTTACAACTCCCAAGCCAACAGAAAAGGAAAGATTAAAGATGCAAGTAGAGAAAGGATGATTGTTCATGAAGGTCCTGGAGGAGATAGGAGTGATCTAGAACACAGTTAGTCTCAGCAAAGAAAGGGGCAAATGATTGAAGTTTCTAGTTTTCTGATCTCCAGGTAAATGGGTGATTTCTATATGTATGTAACTTTATAATTGTCAATAGACACAGACTTATATAGAGATATAAAGCCAAAGATATACAAGTAAAGAACAATGAAACAGTAATGCCAAATTGCTAACTAAATTATATAGCCCCTGTTATTTATCTACAAATAGAGAGGTGAAATTTTATGGATGATGTATCTATGCAAATGTACATCTGTAAAGATCCATAGGAATATATCTATAGGGAGAGTTGGATATTCAAATAACATAGATGTATATTTTAATAGATACTCCATAAATGACACACTGTTTAAATGAGAAATGATTAGCCAAGGCCTCCAGTTAGAGCCAAGTAATATATCGTGTATACCTAGAAATAAAGAGAGGCATACAAAGGTACACCTACATAGAGTTTCATAAAGATGAAGAACTCTAGAGATAAATGAATAGATAGATACACACATGCATGCATGCATGCACAGACATTCGGAGAGAGACAGACAGACAGGTATGTAGATAGTTGGACAAATAGGCAAACAGGCAGGAAAGCAAGTAGGTAGATAGGTAGACAGGCAGATATATACATACATTTGGGTACATATTCATGCATATATAATGCTATTAATTACTGGACTAGCTCCCAACCAACTCTAAAAGCTTAGGACTGATTACATCTTTCTGTGGATGGTTGTGGGTAAGCCTATTGGTAACCTCATTGGAAGAATTGGGGAACATCTATTGGGATATGTTCAATAACACCATTTGGGGAGGAGAGGAAGAGGTCTCACTCTAGATGGAGGATGATCTGACTGATTGTCACTTGCTGTAGACTAGTGTTATCCCTCTGTGCAATTCTATTTAAAAAAAAAAAAGAAATCTTCATGTGAGATTCAGTCCTTTTGGCTTTTTGCCTTTTTCCATACTAAATACTTAATAAATACCTTTTTATTCTATCACATATAGGTCAAAATCTCTAGTCCTATACTTTTGACCACAAATGTGGAAAACCAAAAGTGACCTAGGAGATTTCCTAACAGCAATTCTAGGGAAGAAGGAACAACATAAGCAACAAGGCTTCTTTTGGGGAGCTCCCTGAATTTCCCTGTTCTGTATAAGCCCAGACCTTTGGGTACACATCCAAGGGTAGCACATAGATATATAAATGTATTATAATAATATACCTCTGTGTGTGTGGATAAGCAAGCATGCAGGGGATGGTGGGGAAGAGGAGACAAGGACAAGGATGAGGATAAGGACAAGGTACAGAATCATCTGGGTTTTGGAGTTCCACAAGAAAGACAAAAACCATTTCTAATGAATGTGTGAAAAGGCACTTGCTAATTATTTTCTATTTACAAAATACTGGAGATACAGGTGGATGAACAAGATTGCCTCTGCTCTCAAGGAACTTATATTCTAATACGAGACAACCATCATGGCCTTCAGCCGCAAACCAGAAGGAAAACTCCCATGGCCCTTAGGGTGAAGTGGCAAAGCAGATGGTAATGTATCTTCTCTAATGTCATTTCCCCTGATAAAACCATATCCATTTCTGATATCATGACAGTGTTAAGGACTGTAGTGGCAAGAACTTTCTTTTTCATGTCTTCAGGAGCTGCGGTTGCTAAGGAGTCTGGGGCCACAGAACTTGCAGAGGCATAGCAGGTCAAACCTTTATAAAGATTTCTTCCTAGATGATGGCCACAAAGCCTGGGCCAATTGTCCAACCCTGCTGAGTTTGTAACAGAAAAACAAAGGTGCTCTCTTGTACTTAACAAAAACCACATATTTCCACTTTAGAAAATTAAGCTCCTAAATTTGAGAAATAGCATCTATACCGCCATCTTTATGCATACCTTAGAAAAAAATATGATGAATTTAGGCACTTGGTGAATTATTTGTTGATTCTGTTAAACATTTAGCATTTACAAAATACAAATTAGTTTAGAATATTAATCTACTAACAAGAAAAATTGTGTGTACACGTGGAAACAATGATGTGCTGTCAACAAATAACAAGTTGATGCTTTAATCCAGGTAATGAGAACATGACTTGAGTCAGGCAAAAGATACAATTAATGATTTTGCTGTGACCTTTGAGATACTACATTACTACAGGCCTAAAGAATGAAAAAAAAATTATTGTACGGTGATATAAGAGAAGAGTGTAATGACTCATTCATGCTTTTGAGCTGGAAGGTCAAACAGTCAAAATGAAGCTTGTGCCCAATGTGAGTAGCAGTGCTTCATTCTGAGGTCTGAAGTGGAGAAGAAGGGTCATGGAGAAGACAGTAGCATACCATAAGGATGAAGTGGGTAGCATTAGCATGACCAACCAGTCAAATGGAAAGAATCTAGGGTTGGGTGCTTTGTAGTTGGGAGAGAAGTTAAAGAATCAGTGAACATTTATAAATCTATATGGGTAATATATAATCTACATGATGTGACATATCTGTATACATATACACATATGCACACACAAACAAGTAAGGACATAATTGGTATTCTGGTCTAAAATTGCCTTTCTTCTCTCAATATTTGGAAGGCATTTCCTCAGCTGTTCTTTTTTGTTTATACTCTGCTATGTCCATGATTCTCTGATATGTACTGAGTATTTCCTGATGGGTTTATGCTCACAGAGCATCATACTTCACTACAAGGAAATTAAGCCATCTTAAAAAAAGTTTTAAATGTCTGCTACATGTGAGATGCCATGTGCAATCTTAAAATGCTTATTCCAATCATCTTGCTCAGAGCTTAACACATAGTAGGCACTTTAAAAATGTTTGTAATTGTTTAAATTTGTCAAATTCTGGTCTTCTAGTGGAGCTTGAAGATAACTTTCCTTTGTCATATATGAGATACACAAATGATCACAATTATGATTTTCCCCCTTCACCTAGTAGAAAGAGAGTTTAGGAGGGGACTATGAAATATTAATATGTGAAGAAACATGGGGGCAGTTGGGTGGCTAAGTGAATTGAGAGCCAGGCCTAGAGACGGGAAGTCCTAGGTTCAAATCTGGCCTCAGCCACTTCCTAGCTGTGTGACCCTGGGCAAGTCACTTGACCCCCATTGCCTAGCCCTTACCACTCTTCTGCCTTGGAGCCAATACACAGTATTGACTCCAAGACGGAAGGTAAGGGTTTTAAAAAATATATATGTGAAGAAACAAGCTACAATATATTTTGCTCATCGTTTTCATAAAAAGTCTTCATCAAAGCTATTGTTGAAGTTTTTTTTTAAAGTTTGAAAGGAAATTCATTTAATTTTAGGAAATATGTCTCAATCATCGCTCGTTCTGAGAATGCAAACCCCACAATCCAAAAAAGTATCTAAGTACATATCACTGTGCCCTCTGAGAAGTCCTAAGGATACAAAGATCCACACCCCATCCCAAAAGAAAGTTTCTGTTCATCAAAAATTATATATTCTACTAGAGGAAAACAGAAAAGAATTTGTGTAGTAACACAGTTGCTATGATACTTTTTCTCAATTTAGAAAAATCAGTCCAGTGTCTAAAGCATTCCCTTAGACTATAGAGTCAATTTCCCAATCTCCTTTGTTTCATAAAATAAAAAAGTAATAATTCCCATAAAGGACACAATGTTTCAGTGGGAAAAGATTTGCCAAGCCCTCCAGCTAGAGCAAGGCTAATACAGAACATGATTGCAATCTCTTTACCAAGCTTCAATAATGCTTCTTGAGAGAGAAAGGTTGGAAACTCAAATTTGCTTTGGAGACCAACAAAACACATAAAAGTCAGAGTTTTGAGCCACATCATCTTCACTCTGTGCTATTTTTACAAGCCAAAATTATATCTTTTCAAAAAGTTTAAAATGTTAATTGTTTAAAGTGCTATAGCTTAACTCAGATTAATTTTTTATTAATCACCCTGTATATTTGATTTACTAACTTAATAATTAAGAGCCTTAATATTATTCCTTTTTATTTATATGTATATATTTAAAGTTTTAAGGTTTTTGATAGTTTTGTGTGCATAGTGACTTAATTTTTTTAATTCAATTTTTGTCCCAGAAGACAGATGATGAAGCATACTTCCCTGAGCAGGAGATGAAGAAATGCAAAACTTTTCATTGGAGAGGTGGTAGGTAAACTACGTTGACTCAGTCGGTCTGACTATTTTTGCTCAACTGTTTTTCTTTGTTACATAGTAGGCACTTAATAAATGTTTATTGATTGATTACTGGGACAAGTTCATTTTGAATTTCATATTCAGAAATGATATAAAAACAAATGTTATCCATATACTTTTTCTTATCTAAGAATGTTAAAACTGCCCCCCTTTTGGTAGAGTGTCAAAGGTTTATTAATGCAGAAAACTCCATAAACTAATAGACACAGTTACAATCTCAGTCGATTTTGCTTAGTTGTTTTCTTTGATAGGCCATATATTGAAATATGACTGTGGTTTAATAAGAAAAGGCATCAATAAAACTTTTAAAAATAAATAAACACAAGCTTTAGGAAGAAAAAAAAAAGATGTGTACTGTTACAAACAACACCCAGTTTTGCTGCAAGTCAAAAAGCAAATCATTTCTCTCCAAGTATAAGGCCTGGCTTACAGCCAAGTCTTCTGCAAGCCAAACTAATGACTCTAGTTGGATTCCATAGGTTGCATGCAGCCCTCTGGCCAAGCAAAGTCTACACAAGTGAAATGCATGCTTTGGATAAAAGCTGCCTGTTTGGACAGCCCTGTCCATTATCTACACTCTGAAGAGACACAGCTTGGACAATTCCTTTCAGCTGAACAACGGTGTCAGTGACAGTTACCCTTTGGTCAGGTCACATGATTTCTCTAGCCAACAAAGGCATGTTTCCTGACTCTGGTGGCTGGGATTCACTCCCAAGTAAGCTATTTCAGCACTGGATGTCACTCCATGATATCAAAAGGACTGCTCTCCCTTCAATATGTCCACAGCTCAAAGTGAATAGATACTTTTTTAAAAGGAATTCTGGTCCTTTAGAAATCATTCGGGTAAAATGAAAACAAAAAAAGACCCCAAGGACACCAAGATCTGTCTACTGCAAAGGCAGAGTTTCCTTCACGGATATAAATTCCCACGAAATCTTAGCCAAAAGGTAACAGGGAGAAGCAAACTTCATTCAAAGCCACAGAGAAGATAAAAGAAAGAGACTCAAAGCGTGATTTTAAGTCTAGCATAATTTCCCCAAAGTCACAGATAAACTGATTGCTTTAATCTGCAAGGCTGCCCTTATTTTTAAGCTCCTCAGTTAAGAATTGGTAGGCTGCATTCTCTCTTTCCAGAACGTCTCATCAAGGAGCGAGACCCATGGGCTAGGCTTTGGTCTTTCCTCTGGTTTCAAGCACATACTTGTAAACCACATCCTCTTCTCTCACCTCCTCCCACCGCAGATACACACACCATCTTTGTCTCTGTCACTATCTCTATCTCTCTGCCACTTTCTCTCTGTCTCTGTCATGGTCTCTGTCTCTTTTTGTCCCTGGCTCTCTCTCTCTGTCTTTGTCTCTGTATTATCTCTCTCGCTGTCTTTTTCTCTCTGTCATGGTCTCTGTCTCTATCTCTCTCTTTGTCTCTGTCTATCTCTATCTCTGTCACTGTCTCTCTGTCTCTGATTTTGTCTCTGTTTCTCTCTCCCTTCCTCCCTCTTTAGGAATTATAAATAAAGCAGTATATATAAAGCAAAAATAAACAAAATAAAAGAGCCTTAGCTGTTAAGATCTGAACTTATGTCAATATTGCCTGCTTCCTAATGTCATTTTTTTCTGACTCATCAACCTCTTGGAACTTTGGACTCTGCCTCCCGAGACACTCCAAACCTGCCTGACACTCACTGCTTTAGGTCACTCCCTAGATTTGGCCTGCTTAATCAGAACAGACTAATCTATGGTTCAGGCCTCAGCTTATTTCCTGTGTAATCTGCAGAACCTGCCACACCTCTCCTACCAAACTGGTCTCTTGGTCATCCCTATCTTGCTTTACCATCTATGTGTCAGTATGAGAGTACATTCATTAGATGCAAAAAATAAGTCTACCCACAAATCAATGGGAGTAATGTATCAGGACCACTTATATTTTGTGTTATTGGTATTTTCTTTTTTTAATAACGTTTCTATCCATTTCCTTCAGTGCCCTCACCTCTACTCTCCCTGCAACAAGTACAAATACTGACAGCAATGTCTGAAAGGAATATGCCTCACTCTTCACCTACATACAGTCCACCACCTCTCTGCTGAGAGGTAGGAAATGTGGTTCACTATCAGTCTTTAAATAGCCCAATTTTTAAGAAGGTCATTTGCAAAACTGTAACCACAGCAACAACCCTTTCAAAGATCAGGAAAGAAATTTCTTCATTTCACTGAGGCATTCCTAACAGTAGACCCAGTATGAGGCCACTGCAGCCATCTGCTGTGGGCCTCTGGACACAGTCTAGCCTGAGTTTAGCCCTGGGAGAGTCTACCCATCTAAAAGAAGGGCCAAATTCCTTTTCTTGGAATTTTGAGTTTACGACGATCTGTTCACCCCAATCCCCCAATCCCTAAGGAAAATACAGTTAAAATTTCAGTTTTGTCACCTCTACATGTCTATATTCCTCAAGGCTAGAGTGGAAAAATATTCAATGTATAATATAAATGAGATATGAGATAGGTATTTATTTCACATATACAAAAGAAATGCTTAACACAAAAGGCTCCCAGAAGCTCCCATTGACAAACAAACAGCAGTAATAACTACAGTTATATTCTTGCCTGCAATCTGAGACTTTAAATAATCAAAATATAATATATATCCTGAGGGACAGCAGAAGAGGCATTTTGCATTTCCTTTTACAGTCTACACCATCTCCTTCAAGATAACTAAATTCTACTATTGTGCTATAAGGAATAATGAATTGCTTGATTTCTATAAGAACTGGAAAGAACTACATGAACAGATGCAGAGTAAAATAAGGACAAGGAGAACATTGTAATGTAAGATTTAAATTAATATCCAATAATTCCAAGTATGATATTTTATAAGATTTATTAATAATCACTTGAAGTAAAGGAAATAGAAAGACAAAAGTAAAAAATCCTGAGTAAAGAGAAGTTTTCCCTACCACCTTAGGGGCGAAGAGCCCGCAAGGGTGGGATTACATAAACTTCATCTCCAAAACCTAAGGACTTAACATGGAAACAAAACTAGGACTCTGGGAATTGGAGTCCTGGGGTACAAAATTCTAATTACACAATACACAGAAACTGAATCATTGTGGAATGATCAAATGTAATTGATTCTGCTACTAAAAGCAATGAAATGATCTAGGACAACACTGAGGGACTTATGAGAAAGAGTGGTTGGAGAAGAAACACAAAAGAAAAAACATAATTCATCACTTGTTTATATGGTTATATGATTTGGGGTTGGGGTTTTAAAAGATTACTCTATTATAAGAATGAATAATATGGAAATGGGTTTTGAATAATAATACATGTATAAACCAGTGGAATTGCTTTTCAGTTCGCATCGGGGGAAAGTAGAGGGGAAAGAATGGAAATGAATCATGTAACCATAGAAAAATATTTTGAAAAAATTAAAATTGAATTTTAAAAAAGATAAATGAATTCTGACAGGTCAAGCAGTGGGCTCATCTAGTCAGGGATCATTGTCTCCACATTCTCTGGAATAGTTGCTGGAGTCTTCTGCAAAGTGCAACTAGAAATGACTGGGAACCCAGGATCTCCAGACCTCTTAGACTCACATGATCATCTCCAAATCTGAACATGTCCACCTCAAGAGAAATATTAGTTCACCCAAGATCAGGCAAAGACAGACAAAGTAGAAGAGGTAGCCAGAGGTGTGAACCAGAAGAGGTGTAGCCAGGGGACCAGTAGATGCATTACTGGAATAGAATGGAGTCATCCCTCCCCTATGCCTCACAGGAAGTCCTAAAGATATATCATTATCATCATCATCATCATAATAAGTAGTAGTAGTAGTAGTAGTAGTAGTAGTAGTAGTAGCAGCAGCAGCAGTATTTATGTAGTCTTTAAGGTTTACAGAGCTTTTGCATATGCTATTTCATTTAATTCCAGCGGCAACCCTTTGAGGTAGGCTCTGTAATTCTATTTTAGAGTTGAGGAAACTGAGACTTGGAGAAAATACTATTTGCCCAGGGTCACACAGCTAGTAAGTGTCTGAGACAGAATTTGAATTCTTATCTTCATGATTGACTCTAGAACTCTTTAGCTGCTGTTCATACCACTGGGAGGATTGAAAGGGGGGAAAAAGAGGGGCAGGGGCAAAGCCATCCCCTTTTTAAGGAACTATTGAATCATCTTCACTTCTGTCTTAGAGACCATTCATTACAGGAATTGCTTAGTCATTCCCCAAGCTTCCAAGCTCTGAGGCAGCACTTCTGGTCAGCCAGACACAAGCAGGATAACTATGCTCACTGATGCCCTATTACGCCTGTTTTCAAACTGTCAGACCTATCATAATTCAAATTATTTCCCCATCTTCCTGCCAGCGGTTTTATTATATTTATGTTTATAAGAGGTGACTTTATAAATATGTTGGCCCAAAATTTACAGAACATTTCATCTACCCACCTCCTTTCCATACTTCCTAAATAGAAAAAAAGATCAAATCAAATCGAATTCTATTGATGAAAAAAATATCCTATTCCTTCCTTCCTTTCCTCACCAATAAAGACAAAATATTAACTATTAGAAAAGTCCAGAAATATTCCAAGAAAACTCTTCGAAACAAAGCATGCCATTTTTTCTTGGATAGAAATATTCTCTAGGCCAATTTACAATTGTGCTCATCTCTGTAAGCAAGGATACCAGGAATGACTGAGGAAGTTTGGAAATAATCAGATATCTTAAGGTAAGGGCTTAATGGTAAATGTGTTGTTGTTCTTGTTCAGTCCTGTCCAACTCTTTGTGATTCCTTTTGGAGTTTTATTGGCAAAGATACTAGAGTGATTTTGCCATTTCTTTATCAAGCTCATGTTACATATGAGGAAACTGAATCAAAATGAGGCTAAGTGACTTGCCCAGGGTCACAGGGTTAGTAAGTGTCTTGGGTCAAATTTGAATTCAGATTTTCCTGACTCCCAACCTGGCACCCTACCTACTGTATCACCTAGCCACCCAATGGTGAACGCAGAGGAGAAGTAATGGGTACACCGGAAGAAGAAAAAAAAAGAAGTATTTGGCAACAAGTACTGAAAATAATCTCTCTGGGAAAGAGATAACCAAGGTTTTTTTGGGGGGGAGGAAGTAAGAAAGGGACCTTCTCTGGGGTTCTTCATTTTTTGTATGGTATGAACCCATTTGTCAGACTGATGAAGCATGGACTCTTTTTTAGAATAATGGCTTTTAAAAATTAAAAACAGGGGGGCAGCTGGGTAGCTCAGTGGATTGAGAGCCAGGCCTAGAGACGGGAGGTCCTAGGTTCAAATCTGGCCTCAGCCACTTCCTAGCTGTGTGACCCTGGGCAAGTCACTTGACCCCCATTGCCTAGTCCTTACCACTCTTCTGCCTTGGAACCAATACACAGTATTGACTCCAAGATGGAAGGTAAGTGTTTAAAAAAAAATTAAAAACAGAAGGAAAAGTCAAATTTTAGTTAGAAGTTAGTGAAAATAAAGAAGTAATTTTTTCCCCTTCTAAATTCTTAAGCCCCCTAAAATCTATTTACAAGCCCTTTGGAGGTCTGAGGGCCCCATGTTAAAAAATGCTCTAACTGTTATGAGCAGAGCAGATATGGTTTGATGGGAAAAAGCAGGGCTCTTGTTGCTTTGTTGACATCTAGTCCAGATGTGGGAAAGAATAACAGAAATGCCTATAACATAATACATTATTTATTATTTCTATATATCATATATACAATATAATAAATGAAATAGAAATAGAAAGTGGCATTGTAGTATAGTCTCAAGAGTCAAGACCAGCTTGTTGTAGTCACAAGAGTCAAGACTTGGCATCAGCAAGACTAGACCAAATCTTGCTTCTAACCTATATCAGGCATGCTACTGTGGCTAACGAGGTACCTGTAGTATCTCCCTCATAAAGTTGTTGTGCAACTCCAGTGAAATAATATGTAATCGGCTTTGTAAAGTCTATAGAAGCTGTAGAAAGGGCTTTTTAAAAAGCTATAGAAAGGATATATTAGTAGTACCTGGACAAGAAATAACCTAATATAGTGATGAGACCTGACCTCAGAGCCAAGAAGTCATGGATTCAAATTCTGCCTCTGGCACATCATGTAAATTCTGTTCTAGGAGACTCCCTAGACAAAGTAATAGAGGAGCCCTCCTGCTCTTGGAGTTCCCTCTCTTCATGTAATCCTATCCAACACAATTTATATCAGATCTCTTCTTCACAGAAATGCTCTTTATCCTCTAAACCAGGGGCAACACCCTCAAATAGGAACAGGGACCAAGCATCCATTCATAAGGATCCTTGAGGATCGCATATTGTCTTAGACTTAAAATGCAATATTAACTATGCTTTACTGGATTTTTATTTTCTTAAATATTTCCCAATGACCTTTTTTAAAACCCTTAACTTCAGGCTTAGCATCAGTTCTAAGACAGAAGAGTGGCAAAAGCTAGGTCTAAGCCTGGGGACACAGCTAGGAACACATCCAAGGCCAGGTTTGAACCCAGTTCTTTCTGACACCAAGCCTGGCCCTCTATCCACTGTGCCACCTAGCTGCTCCACCCTAACGACATTAAAAAAAAAAAAACCCTCACCTTCCATCTTAGAATCAATACTGTGTATTGGTTCCAAGACAAAAGAGCTGTAAGGACCAGGTAAGGGTAGTTAAGTGACCTACCCAGGGTCACAAATCTAAGAAGTGTCTGAGGCTAGATTAGAAGCTCTAATGACATTTTAATCTGGTTCTGCAGGTATTCAGGCATGCTGTGGGTTGCATGCTATCTGCTGGCTCCATGTTTTATCCCTTTGATTTATACCCACACCAGAACTTCTGAGGCAGCATCATTATAGTGGGGAAAATCCTCAATGGAATCCATAGATCTAGGTTCAGTCCTAATGTTTACAACTACTGTTTTACTAGTCCAAACCAGGGAAGTTAGCACAGTATCAGTGAAGAAACACAATGAAGGACGTCTATGGACATAGGCAAAATGACTTGATTCCTAGCCTGACTCTGGTGGGTCAGGAAGATCTGCATTCAAAACCTATCTCTGATATTTACTGACTGTGTGACCTTTGGCAAGTCATGAACCCTTTTGAGTTGTCAGTTTCCTCATCAATAAAACGAAGGACATGGACTTAGTCTCTAATGTTCCTTTCAGTTCCAAATTTCTGATCCTCTAATCCTTCATAAACATTACTCATTCTTTTAAGTTAGAGGCATGTTTGCTACAATCATCTCCTCTCTGATGCTTCAGTGTTACCAAGGTACTATTGAACCTCCAGAATACTTCTCGAGATTTTGAGGCTGTGGCTTCATGGTGGAAGAAAGTCATGACATGATCTAGAGTGCTGACTACCTTATCCCATTTTCAGGTTCAGTACCATGCCAGTCTTCTAACTACAAGAGATAAGAGTTATCACCTTGCCTGTTAACACCTAGGACCTCCTGGACTCTGCATTCCTCTTGCCTATCCATGATTCGGAGGATGTAGTGCAAAGTTAAAACAGGCTCAACCAATGGAAAATAGAATGGATTCATAGTGACCAGGTCACTTCTGGCCAGTGGTCCCAAGGTAGTGGTAGTAGTAGTGGTAGTCTCTTGGTGATTGAGAATGACTATTGTCTTTATGCAGTTTCATCTACGGTGTGCCCTCATGTGGCTTTGGAGTCCAAAGGCTGAGGCGCACAGTTTGTGGCACATGGGGCATGGGGCGCCAGTTGTTACGGGAGGTGCGGTTGTGGCCTGGTGTCGGCGTTCACGTGCAGCTGGTCTCAAGGATTACCACTTAAATAACGACAAAAGGGCCTAACAATTTGTCATTGGGCCTAACAATAAGATGCATGGATTTCTACTGAATTACATATTTTAGGAAAAAAGCCTGAGAACCTCCAATGGTACCATGGCAGATGTACCATTTTGTACATCACTTTAGTTTTCCATAGATTATATGGTGAGTCAACTTGAACAGTCTCTTACTTATTCAGTTCAGTCATTGATGATAGGAAATATAACGCAAAGGGTGAATTTAAGGGAAAACTAGGGGCAGGAATGGTAGTTCATGAAAAAGTATGTGCTTTGACTGGATGAGCTAACAAACTCTGCTACTATAATTTAATTCTATGATAAACGATTGGGCAAAAAAAAATGTTACCATTTTGATGGCAACAGAGATTCTTACCAAGGATCACAACAGACATTTTGTTAAGCATCTTTTGTGTGCCAAACATTGTGCTAGTAAATTTGTGGCCAAAATTTAGATATCAGAACCTTGGGTTAGCAGAAAGAAGCATAAGTGAACAATCATGAGAGACGAGACTACCGTTATACTGCAAGACCCTTCAGGGCAAAGGACTTTTTGTCTCTTTTTGTTTTGTCAGTACTTAGAACAGTGACTGGCACATAATAGAAGTTTAATAAATGCTTATTGATTGATTTATTTTATTTATATTGACTAAAACAGTATAAACTGCCTACAACAAGGAAATCGCATGTGTCCCCTCAAGTCCTTGTCATCATTAGGGGCCATAGAGGGCAGCTAATCACACAGAAGGCTTAGCTGTATTTCTGTTCTGTTTTGATGATCTTTTAAAAGAATAGATAGGGAGGCAGCTGGGTAGCTCAATGGATTGAGAGCTAGACCTATACACAGGAGATCCTAGGTTCAAATCTGGCCTCAGACACTTCCTAACTGTATGGCCCTGGGCAAGTCATTTAACCCCCATTGCCTGGTCTTTACCACTCTTCCGCCTTGGAACCAAAACATAGTATTGATTCTAAGACAGGAGGTAAGGGTTTTGGGGAAAAAAAGAGGATAGATAAAAATTATCTCATCTAAACCAATGCCACATCTTTGCTGAATATCTGTTTAATATTATGATTAAATAAATGTATTATGTTAAATGTTATGATCTACATAGCTTCTTATTTTTTTCTAATGCCAAGCCTGAGCCTCCTGACCATACTGAGTCAGGCCTGGCTCAGAATATATGAAATGCATTTTCTACTTACTTCCAACTCAAACCCACAGGGGATTGGCCTCCTGAATCATTGGTATCATCTACTTCTCAACTACCATATATGGCATCTATTAGTATTTCCCCTCTCTGGACATAAGTTAAGTACATAAAGTTTAAAAAGGTCCCTGTGTCCATCAAAGCTAGAACATGTAGCAATGCATTGTGATTTTAAATTTCAATTTTGAGGTTCTGGGATGAGTGGGTCATAAATCGGGCTAGAGATATTAGTCAAGTTGAATCAGATGTGAAGAGGTGGTATTTGGTACTTTTTTAACCAAAGCAGATTTGAACTTGGGTCATCTGACTGAGAATTCACCATTCTGTCTCCTCTATGACTCCTGAAGGAATCCTTCCATGTTATCCACTAAGGGAGGGTCTTATCTGAGGTAGTGGTGAATATATTGTGCCTTCTGCACTATCAAATGAAATACAATATGAAGTGTACCACCCAATGCCAGGGTACACTCTGGAGTCTCAGGCAAACTCCCTGTTCTTCTCTCTGACTGCCATAGAGCAACTGGCTGTCACTCACCCTTAGGCCCCATCCCTCCATTATCAGTAGCAACTTCCTAAGTCAGGTTGAGGGTATACCAGTCCTATAGCTCATGCCTCTGTTTACTGCTTTCTGGCTGAGTTTGTGGTCCACTTTCCTAGCCTTTCTCTCTTCAAAGTCACATCTCGACTCCCCAAGGCACAGCTTTTTCTATCATTTGCTTGGACACAGGTGAGATCCTAGGCCAACCCTGCCTCTTTCCCAAGAACACTGTGGGAAGATATGATATAAATAATATTAGCTATCAGAATTGCTCCCCACCCTACTCCATAACATGGGGGCCAAGCTAGCCTCTTTTAAGTGTCCACTTAGGCTAGATTTTCCATAAAAGGAATTGAAACTGGCCTGAGATTGGATGTCTCAGATTGGCAGGGTTTCTTGGTCACCTAAGGGCGTATGAGGTTCACCTCTTTAGAGTAGTCATAGTCCTTCACACTTGGCAGATATCCCAGTAGCTTCTGAGTCACAACACCCTGCCATGTTGACTTGATGTATTTCTGTGTGAGAACTAAGGAAGTGGGTGCCTGCCTGAGCTGAGTGCTGTGTCCTTGTTGAGTATCCTTTCTTTGCTATGGCTAAGTAAAACCTTCTTTTATTAACTATTCAATGACCTCTGAGCATCTCATTTCTTTCCAATATCAAACCTAAACTACAAGATAATTGGCCCAAGCTAGGCTAGGCCTGTGACAGAGGGGCATACATGCTGTAAGAAATACTTGTCCTTAGCCTTATCCTGGGCTAAATTGTTATCCTTATCCCTCCAATTCCCTCAATGGGAATCCATAAACAATCTAATTTTAACCAAAAATCTTGGTAGTAAAAGGCGAAAGAATTGGGGAGGAAGGAAGGAAGGGATGGCTTTACTACAGTGACTTTTGTTAACATCTGATACTTAAACAGCATCCACCCACTTCCAGAGGCACTTGCTTCCTACCAGTTTGCATATAATGCACAAAGAAGTTATTTTGATGGTAGTATCTAGTCTAGCTGTTGCACTGCCATTGACTCACCCCTCCCTACCCCCTCTCTCCAGATGAGTTTCAGAGTCCCAGGCAGTTCAGCCATGATCTGAATGGAAAGGGAATTCATTTTGGTTTCAGGAATGGGAGAAGATAGATCAAGTCCCATTCTCTAGGGAAGGGAGTGAGCTGCTTCAACTTGGCTGAAAGGAAACAGGGCTGGGTGAAAAATCCATCTTGAGAAAAGAGGGTATGGTCTAAATTGACATCTGAGAATTTGGCTGGATCCCATGCCAGATCAAGCCATAGTTCACATAGTAGTCAAATCCAAGGGATTAGCTGTCATCCAAAACTAGAAAAGGAAGCAGAAGCATTCATTCATGCATTCATTCAACAAACATTTACTAAGCCTCTGGATCCAGAGACAAACACAAAAAAAGGATGCTTCCCTTCAGGGAGCTTAGTCTCCTCAAAGGAGCCAACACTCACATAGTTTAAGAAAATACAAAACATACAGAATAATTTGGAGGAAAATCACTAACCACAGGAAGCAAAGGAAGGGGGAGGACTGGGCAGAGGTGAAAAGGAAGAGCATTCCACAAAGAGGAGGAAGAAGTATCAGCAAGATGACGATGACGGTTTGTCTAGCTGTGTGATGTTGGCCAAGTCGATCTCCTTGAGCCTTAGTTTCTTCATTTGTAAAATACCAAGCATCCTTCTTCATAGATTATTATGAGATAATGGATTTAAATGTACTTTGGAAAACACTAAATGAATGTCAGCTATTCTTACTGAATGTTATATTTACATTCTTCTCAATCACAAACAAGAGAACCCAAATCAATGTGTAAAGCTGAATAAACTTGGCAAGGAGCAAGGTTCAGTAAATGTGCAAAACTACATTTGAATCCTCTGAAGTACAACAACCAAACCCTGAGAATACTTTTCCAAGGAAATCTCAATCCCTCGGGTATTTGCAAGGAAATGGAATCATTGTGGTTTTGGTCAACTTATAGTTAATTCATCAAAATGCCAGCTGAGCTTATGAGCTATTTGACCTCAAAGAAATAGTTTGAGCTTGATTAAGTAGAATAAGCTTCTGCCAACCCTCCCCGCCCCCCCCAAACACGATGGTATATTAGGAGAGAAGAAAAGGGCTTTAAAGAAACTGTATTATGTTCCAACATTATTAAAAGACACTCTGTCATCCCCAGGAGTAAAGGTCCCCAATGGTTAGAATGAGAGTCAACATGTCATTCAATGTCAGGTGGCCTTGTGGTGATAAAAGTCAATCGTTCATGAGAAGGGAGATAGCGTTTAGAAGGAAAGTCGGTTTTTAGAGAGCTTCATCAACATAAACAGACTACACCAAACTACCATAAACCCCACAAGGAAACAGCCACACGCACTGTTTCTCACAACTTCCTCTTGACTTGACCCCTAGATATTTCATGTTTATCTGCTTGTTCCACAAAAACTTTCAAAGGAGTTAACCAATTCTCTCTAAATTTGGCACTAGTAAAAGGCACTGCAGGGTGTAGAGAATCCCACATTTGAAATTGGGATGATATAAGTTCAAATACACCTTGGTTACTCACTATGTGATCCTGGAAAAGTCACTTAATTTCTCTCAGCCTCAGTTTCCTCATCTGTAAAATGAAGACAATAATAGCACCTAGGACCAAATGAGCTTTACATTATATTTCTAAAACTCTTTGTAAACCTTAAAGGCCCTTCTAATTATGGAAACAGTAATAATAGCAGCAGCAATTTCCATTTGTGCATCACACTATATTTCAAAATAAAATGGCAATTAGCAGCAAGAATACATTAAGACTTTGGTTCATTTTTTTTTGGTTCATATTAATGGACACAGGTGAGATCCTAGTTCAATTCAAGTTCTACAAATATTTATTACTTGTCCATTATGGGCAAGGCACTGTCCTAGGCACAAAGATGAAATCCCCTGCCCTCAAAGAAGCAATGATGGATAATCAATATAGTGCCACATTTGTAATCAGAAAGAACTGAGTTCAAATCTAGTTTCTGATATTTAATTATGTAAAGGAAAATATGGAGAAAACAGAAACTAAGGCCCTGTTCACACCTAAAGGAGAAAATTCAAAGAGGCTGAACATTAGTCTAGCCTCCCCAAATAGCTCATAATTCCTTCTCAAAATGATCTTGTATTCATTTTATACATATTCTGTTATCAATTTCTGGTACATGGTGTCTCCTCCAGTAGAATACAAACTTGAGGCCTGGGACCAGGATGTTGTCAGTTTTGTTTTTGCAGTTCAATTGCTTAACAAAGTACCTGACTTGCACTGAACTAATAAATGATTTTGCCTAAGTGAGTGATTGAACAGTCATTCCTCCCTCTCCAGGAATCAGAAAATTGTAGACTAGCAGAAACTGAAGGCATTACTCCTGCAAACAGGGAACCACAGAAGACCTAATGAAGAAACCACATTGAGGTTCTAGATTCTATCTTGATTTCTGGGAAATACTGACTACAAATCCACTAGTGGTTTCATTCTGCCAAAGCCTGGAGTTCAAGTAGCATGCCTAAACTACTTTTCCTAAATCTTCATCCAAATTCTAATCACCCCAGCTTTCCTTAACCTCTTCAAAACATTGATCCATTGCTCAATCCATTACATTATGCCCTTGTAAATTTTTCTTCCACTCTCCAAAAATAGCCTCTATATCTTCATTTTTTCAACTAATATTTTTCTATTAGTTGAACTTTCTATTAGTTGAAACTTTGAACTGAAACATGAACTTTCCTTGAATACACATCCCATATTCTGGGAATGCTCTTCCACTAGGGCCTACTACTGCTCTCAATGTCCTCAATTCAAAGGACTAGAAGAGAGGTATAGTCCTTGCTTACATGTGCTATGGCCAGATCTTTGCACCATCATTACTCAGTAACATCTTTTGAGGTTAACGCAATCTATTTATTCCTCCCTCTGTTCAAACTAGTGGCCATCAGCCACATCATTCTTCTAACATTCTTGATGGAATTGATATTGGCCTGTGTCATCCTACCTATTTCATTCCTTGCCATCATCCTTGGGGATTTCTGCATTCATTTTGACCACTCCTAACAAAAAGCTGTTCACACAGATTCTCACCTTCCATAGTTCCAGTGGCTTACTTCTGCATTCCACTGCAGCTACCTACCAATATGATAACATACCCGTCAAAAATTGCATCACACAGCACCCCCCCCCCATCCGGAACTTTTAAAACACGTTGTCCAACCACAACTTCCTCTTCTTCTATCTCGCCTGCTATCTGCCACACTAAGCCTACAATGTCATTATTGGGTCCATCCCTCTTTGCTCAGTCTGTCTGTCCCAAATCTATTTTAATTTACTTGTAACTCATTCTTGACTCCATAGTTTGCCACTTCAGTGATTCCCTAACTACAGAACTATCTTAGCAATCCTCATTTCCCTCATTCCTGATGTGCAGATTCTCACATGTTGGGTTAGGCACAGCCATCTCATTCCTCTGTGGTACATGAAATCCACCACATGTTCCTCATACAAGGTCAGCTTCTTAAGAATCTTATTACTCTCATCAATTCCTAATTCTTTTTCCTAAAATAACTCTCTCATATATTTTATTCTCTCCTTTCACTCTACCAATTGTAGCTCCACCCCTACCCTTACAACTGATGATCTAGCCTCCAGCTTCACAGATCAAATTCGTTCTCTTATGTGAACTTGTCCTGCTCCTTCCCTCCATTCCTCAGAATTACTGAGCACTATCACCAGCTCTGCATTCCAGAATCCCATCACAGAAGACGTAGGTCAACTATTTATTAAAGCTTCCCTATGTGCACACTTAAGCCTACTGTCTTCTGTCTCCTCCAGGAACTTACTCTAGTTCTCCTCCCTCTCCTTCTTCCTCTTCTCCATTTTTTTTTATGATTCTCCTCCTTTTCCTTCTTCTCTCTATCTCTCCTTTTCTCCCTCCTTCCCTTCCATCTCTGCATTACTGGCTTCTTTAAATCAGCCTATACACATGCTCAAATCTTTCAATCTTTTTTAATAACCTTCCAATGACTTTCTAGCACATTTAATTATCTTCCCAACTCATTCATCTCTCTTACTACTAACATTCATTAAAAAGTTGTCTAAACCAAAAGTTTCCATTTCCTCAAGACCTACTGCCTCCTCAGCCCCACGTCTAACTTCTGCTTCTCCCACTAATGAAGTTGCTTTCTCTAAGGATATCAAAACAGATATTCCAAATTCAAAGACATCTTTGCAGTCATACTCTTCTTTGACCTCTGTAACTTTTGGCCATGTTGACGAACTCATTTTACTGGATACCATCTCCTCTTCACTTGGTAGACACTACACTCTCTTGGTTTTCTTCCTACTTCTTTAACAAATTCTTCTCTGTCTCTTTTGTTAACTTCTCATATTCTCACTCATTCTTTAATATAGATGTTCCTTGTACTTAGTCCTCTTTCTTCTATATTTATATAATACTACCTCAGGAATCTCATTTAGTTCAAATATTACTTCTATACAAAAGGGTCCCAAAACTATATTTACAATCTTGAATTCTCAAGATCTCCAGACTCACATTTCCAACCAGAGCTAGAGGTAGCAGTTTTTGCATTTGGGGCAAGTCATTTCCTAGCCCAAGGCAAGCAATATAAAACTTGCTTCCAAACCAATGTTTTCAGCCAATTGCAGTTAAGAAGGGAAGAATCCAGGCCACAATCTGTCCTGTGGAGAGACAACTTAGAATTTTTAGGTTTCCTCATTAGATCATCACTAAATACCTTTGGGACATCTCCATCTGGTTGGACTACTCTCATCTGAAATGCAACATAGTCAAAATTTAGCTCATTTGATTTTCACCTAAAATATTATTTTATTTTTTTCTCTTGGTATCAGCTAGTCTCCAATGTTCATAACTTCAGAGTTATCGCTGACTCTTCCCCTTCTGTGACATTCCATCATCAATCAGTTGGCAGATACACAAAATATACATTCTTTATTAATTCATTAATCCAGCAAATATTTTTAAGTACCTAATGTGATGGTGCTAGATATTTGAAAAAGAAATAAAACAGAGATAGCCTTAGTTCTGTAGCTAATAGTACAGAGCCAATAAATGTACTGCTTCATAACTATTCTCTCTCTTAATTCCCCACCCAAGTCCCACCCTGCCTTGATAGCTACTATCAAGATACATTTTACATAAGAACTACAATTTATGATCCACCTTCAGTCATCAGGTCTGTTTGCTAAGACAAGTGTCATATTGTTGCTCCTCCCAGTAGCCAAAGGGAAGTTAAAAAAAAAAGTAAATACTGATACAGTTTCCTGCTAAAGAGAACATGGTAGAAAATATTGTACATAAGAGAATAAAACCTTCGTGTGCGGCCACACCTTCTCATAATCCTCATTCTCCCTTCTGTCCTTGCCACTAATATTGCCACCACTCATGTCTATAGTTGTTCTCTAACAATGGTAGGCTTGGTCCAACTTGAGACCCTGTGAGACTTGTCAATAGAGAATGAAGTTTGAATGTCACCTATACTTGTCCTTGAGGAGTTAAATACACACTGAAAAAAATATGCCAACTATTTAGCACCACAATCGCACCAATTATTTGTGTTAATTACTCCACCTCTCTTATTTATGTTGGTCCTAAAATGTGTTCATCATATACATTACAGGTTGCCTATAGACATCGGTGTATAAGTTCCAAACTCCCAAAGGCATAAAAATTTTTGCAAGTTACAAAATCACTAAATATCTGAACTGGAAGTGATCCAAAAGGCCATCTAGTATAATTTAAACAAGATTCTTGTCTCAAGAATATTTTCTATAATACATTAGAAAAATGACCATCTAACCTTGCTTCAGTGAGGAGGATCCCTCCACCTCCTGAGGCAGCCCATTCCAGTTTTAGACAATTCTAAGTGTTAAGAAATAGCAATTTGTGAGGGGTAATCATGGCTGCAATCTAGACACCACACGCTTCCTCTCCTTGGTACCGAACGAAATAGACTACATCAAAGGAGCATAAAAATCACCTTTGGAGGAACAGAAGGACTCCCCAGTACTCCCCAGTACCCCACAGAGGCGAAGGTACTTGGGGTTTGAACATTTCCACACTATAATAAGAAGGAGGAAAAGCTTGCACATAAACGTGAACTGAGCCGCCTTTCCCCCCCCCCCACCTCCCCCACCAAACCAGAGTGAGCTACTGGAGCGCTCACTGGGACAGCGAATGAGTGGGGAACGTCTCTGACTGGGGGGGGGGGGGGACTCCAGGGTCCTTGGGATCTGGGGACTGCCAGGAAAAAAAGTCTCAGGGCAGTTTCACGGGAGAATCCTGCACTGAGCACAGGGGGTCCTCTACTCGGGGCTGTTGTGCTGAGCATCTGGGTGGAGCCAAACACCAGGGGCAGCCCATGCGCTGATTATCTGGGCGGAGCTGAACACCTGGGCAGTTTGGCTGTGATCAGGGGCCCAGCGCTCTAAGAAACCTCGGAGGCTGGGAAGAACTAGTCTGAGGCAACCTAAATTCACAGAAAACTCGCCCATATCACCCGGACCCCAGACCAAAAAGGAAAGGGGAATAAAACCACCAAAGGGATGGCTCACATGGCCCAAAATCAAGCCTCCAGGAAGAAAGGGAAAAAGGTGACTATTGAAAACTTTTATGGTGGAAGTACCCAAGGAAAAGAAGAGAATGGGGAAGAAATCCAAAAAAAATTAGAACATGCCTCCCAAAATGGAAAGTATCAACAAGTTCTGGAAGATCTCAAACTGGAACTTATCCAAAAGATGGAAACCTGGAAAGAAAAATGGGAAAAAGAGATCAGCAGTCTGACAGATAAGACTGCTCAATTGGAAAAAGAGCTCGAAGCATCCAATAGAAGGGCAGACAAAGCTGAAAAGCAAAACCAGTCCCTAATGACCAGAATTAAGCAACTTGAAGAAAGTGATATCATAAAACAGCAAGAATCAATAAAGCAAATCCAAAAAATTAATGAATTAGAAGAAAACATAAAATATCTCACTGAAAAGGTCACAGATTTGGAAAACAGAGGGAGAAGAGACAACCTCCGAATTATTGGTCTCCCAGAAAAACCAGAGATAAACAATAAACTCGATATTATTCTACAGGAGATCATAAAAGAAAATTGCCCACACGTTCTGGAGCAAGGGAGAAAAATAGAAATAGAAAGGGTTCATAGAACACCCTCTATACTAAATCCCCAAAAGACAACCCCTAGGAATGTAATTGCCATATTCAAGAGCTTCCAAGAAAAGGAGAAAATCCTACAAGAAGCCAAGAAGAGGAGCTTCAGATATAAGGGGGCTCCCATAAGGATCACACAGGACTTAGTGGCTAACACACTAAGAGACCGCAAAGCATGGAACACGATATTTAGAAAGGCAAGAGAGCTGGGTCTCCAACCAAGAATCAACTACCCAGCAAAACTGACTATATACTTTCAGGGGAAAGTATGGACATTCAATAAAATAGAAGATTTCCAAGCATTTGCTAAGAAAAGACCAGAACTTAGTGGAAAATTTGATATCCAAGCACAGAAAGCAAGAGAAACATGAAAAGGTAAATATGAAAGAAAGGGAAAAGAAGATAAATCTTATCTTCTTCTTTAAGTCAAACTCTCTTCTATAAGGACTACATTTACATCAAATCATATATATTAATATGTGGGGAAAATGTTATGTGTAACTCTCAAAAATTGTATGCATCATAAGAGTAGTTAGAAGAAACATGCATAGGGAAAGATTGGGACATTAAGAAGATTTGGGAAAAGTGGGGGCAAAGAAAGGAAAAGGGAGGGGGGAACCGTCGATAATACTAAGATTTACTTCAAGAAATGGGGGTGGGGTACTTAATAGAATAATCTTTCCCATATAAAGATACACATGGGAAGGTGAGGGGAAGAACTCTCATACGAGGAGGAGAGGAAGAGAGTGGGAAGTGGAATTACTTAAACCTTACTCTCAGTGAAATCAAATCTGAGAGGGAAGAACATCTAGATCCAGTGTGATCCTGAATTCTATCTTATCCATTAGGGCAAGAAAGAAAGGAAAATTAAGGAGGGGGTGGAGAGAGGGAGTATAAAAAGGGAGGGAAGGAGAGGGGGGAGGGGAAGGGAGCATAAAAAGGGAGGGGCTAGAAAGGGAAGCATCTCAAGGGAGGGGACTAGGGGGACTGACCTAAAGTAAATCACTGGTTCAAAAGGAGATAGCTAAAGAAGAAAGGTCAGAACTAGGGGAAGATATCAAAATGCCAGCGAATCCACAAATGACAATCATAACTTTGAACGTGAATGGGATGAACTCACCCATAAAACGTAGACAAATAGCAGATTGGATTAGAACCCAAAACCCTACTATTTGTTGTCTTCAAGAAACACATATGAGGCGGGTTGACACTCACAAGGTTAGAATTAAAGGTTGGAGTAAGACCTTTTGGGACTCAACTGATAGAAAGAAGGCAGGAGTTGCAATCATGATATCTGACAAAGCCAAAGCAAAAATAGACCTGATCAAAAGGGATAGGGAAGGTAAATATATTCTGCTAAAAGGGAGTATAGACAATGAGGAAATATCACTAATCAACATGTATGCACCAAATTTTTAATAGAGAAACTAGGAGAATTGAAGGAGGAAATAGACAATAAAACCATATTAGTGGGAGACTTGAACCAACCACTATCAAATTTAAATAAATCAAACCAAAAAATAAACAAGAAAGAGGTAAAAGAGGTGAATGAAATCTTAGAAAAATTAGAGTTAATAGACATATGGAGAAAAATGAATAGGGACAAAAAGGAATACACCTTCTTTTCAGCACCACATGGCACACTCACAAAAATAGATCATACACTAGGTCACAGAAACATGGCACTCAAATGCAGAAAAGCAGAAATAATAAATGCAGCCTTTTCAGATCACAAAGCAATAAAAATATTGATCGGTAAGGGTACATGGAGAGCCAAATCAAAAATTAATTGGAAATTAAATAATATGATACTCAAAAATCGGTTAGTTAGAAAAGAAATCATAGAAACAATTAATAATTTCGTTGAGGAAAATGACAACGGCGAGACATCCTTTCAAACCTTATGGGATGAAGCCAAGGCAGTACTTAGAGGAAAATTCATATCCCTGAGTGCATATATTAACAAATTAGGGAGGACAGAGATCAAGGAATTGGAAATGCAAATCAAAAAACTTGAGAACAAACAAATTTAAACCCCCCAGAAGAAAACCAAACTAGAGATCCTAAAAATTAAGGGAGAAATTAATAAAATCGAAAGTGACAGAACTTTTGAGCTAATAAACAAGACTAGAAGCTGGTACTTTGAAAAAAAAACAGACAAAATAGACAAAGTACTGGTCAATCTAATTAAAAAAAGGAAAGAAGACAGGCAAATTAAGTGCATCAAGGATGAAAAGGGGGAACTCACCTCCAATGAAGAGAAAATTAAGGCAATCATTAAAAACTACTTTGCCCAACTATATGGCAATAAATATACCAACCTAGGTGATATGGATGAATATTTACAAAAATATAAATTGCCTAGACTAACAGAAGAAGAAATAGATTTCTTAAATAATCCCATATAAGAAAAAGAAATCCAACAGGCCATCAAAGAACTTCCTAAGAAAAAATCCCCAGGGCCTGACAGATTCACCAGTGAATTCTATCAAACATTTAAAGAACAGCTAACTCTAATACTATACAAACTATTTGACATAATAAGCAAAGAGGGAGTTCTACCAAACTCCTTTTATGACACAAACATGGTACTAATTCCAAAGCCAGGCAGGACAAAAACAGAGAAAGAAAATTATGGACCAATATCCCTAATGAATATAGATGCAAAAATCTTAAATAGGATACTAGCAAAAAGACTCCAGCAAGTGATCAGAAGGGTCATCCACCATGATCAAGTAGGATTTATACCAGGGATGCAGGGCTGGTTCAATATTAGGAAAACTATCCACATAATTGACCACATCAACAAGCAAACCAACAAGAACCACATGATCATCTCAATAGACGCAGAAAAAGCCTTTGATAAAATACAACACCCATTCCTATTAAAAACACTAGAAAGCATAGGAATAGAAGGGTCGTTCCTAAAAATAATAAACAGTATATATCTAAAACCATCAACTAATATCATCTGCAATGGGGATAAACTAAATCCATTCCCATTAAGATCAGGAGTGAAACAAGGATGCCCATTATCACCTCTATTATTTGACATTGTATTAGAAACACTAGCAGTAGCAATTAGAGAAGAAAAATAAATTGAAGGCATTAAAATAGGCAAGGAGGAGACCAAATTATCGCTCTTTGCAGATGACATGATGGTCTACGTAAAGAGTCCTAGAGATTCAACCAAAAGCTAATCGAAGTAATCAACAACTTTAGCAAAGTTGCAGGATACAAAATAAACCCACATAAGTCATCAGCATTTCTATATAATTCCAACACAGCTCAGCAGCAAGAACTAGAAAGAGAAATCCCATTCAAAATTACCTTAGACAAAATAAAATACTTAGGAATCTATCTCCCGAGACAAACACAGGAACTATATGAACACAACTACAAAACACTTTCCACACAACTAAAACTAGACTTGAACAATTGGAAGAACATTAACTGCTCATGGGTAGGACGAGCCAATATAATAAAAATGACCATCCTACCCAAACTCATCTATCTATTTAGTGCCATACCCATGGAACTTCCAAAAAAAATATTTTACTGATTTAGAAAAAACCATAACAAAGTTCATTTGGAAGAACAAAAGATCAAGGATATCCAGGGAAATAATGAAAAAAAATACAAAGGAAGGGGGCCTTGCAGTTCCAGATCTCAGACTATATTATAAAGCAGTGGTCATCAAAACAATTTGGTACTGGCTAAGAGACAGAAAGGAGGATCAGTGGAATAGACTGGGGGCAAGCGACCTCAGCAAGACAGTATATGACAAACCCAAAGATCCCAGGTTTTGGGACAAAAATCCACTATTTCATAAAAACTGCTGGGAAAATTGGAGGACAGTGTGGGAAAGATTAGGTTTAGATCAACACCTGACACTCTACACCAAGATAAATTAAAAATGGGTGAATGACTTGAACATAAAGAAGGAAACTATAAGAAAATTAGGCAAACACAGAATAGCATACATGTCAGACCTTTGGGAAGGGAAAGACTTCAAAACCAAGCAAGACTGAGAAAGAGTTACAAAATGCAAAATAAATAATCTGGAATACATCAAATTAAAAAGTTTTTGTACAAACAAAACCAATGTAACCAAAATCAGAAGGGTAGCAACAAATTGGGAAACAATCTTCATAAAAACCTCTGATACAGGTTTAATTACTCAAATTTACAAAGAACTAAATCAATTGTACAAAAAATCAAGCCATTCTCCAATTGATAAATGGGCAAGGGACATGAACAGGCAGTTCTCAGCCAAAGAAATCAAAACTATTAATAAGCACATGAAAAAGTGCTCTACATCTCTTATAATCAGAGAGATGCAAATCAAAACAACTCTGAGGTATCACCTTACACCTAGCAGATTGGCTAACATGACAGCTATGGAAAGTAATGAATGCTGGAGGGGATGTGGCAAAGTGGGGACACTAATTCATTGCTGGTGGAATTGTGAATTGATCCAGCCATTCTGGAGGGCAATTTGGAACTATGCCCAAAGGGAGATAAAAGATTGTCTGCCCTTTGATCCAGCTATAGCACTGCTGGGTTTGTACCCCAAAGAGATAATAAGGAAAAAGACTTGTACAAGAATATTCATAGCTGTGCTCTTTGTGGTAACCAAAAATTGGAAAATGAGGGGATGCCCATCAATTGGGGAATGGCAGAACAAATTGTGGTATATGTTGGTGATGGAATACTATTGTGCTAAAAGGAATAATAAAGTAGAGGAATTCCATGGAGACTGGAACAACCTCCAGGAAGTGATGCAGAGCCAAAGGAGCAGAACCAGGAAAACATTGTACACAGAGACTGATACATTGTGGTACAATCAAAGGTGATGGACTTCTCCATTAGTGGCAATGCAATGTCCCTGAACAATCTGCAGGGATCTAAAAAACACTATCTACAAGCAGAGGACAAACTGTGGGAGTGGAAACACCGAGGAAAAGCAACTGCTTGGATACAGGGATGGAGGGGATATGACTGAGGAGAGACTCTAAATGAACACTCTAATGCAAATACCAACAACAGGGAAATGGGTTCAAGTCAAGAACACATGTGAAACCTAGTGGAATCATGCGTCGGCTATGGGAGAGGGAAAGGTGGTGGGAGGCGGGGCGAGGAGGGAAAGAAAATGATCTTTGTTTCCAGTGAATAATGTTTGGAAATTACCAAATAAAATAATGTTTAAAATTAAAAAAAGAAAAGAGTGCTAATTTTATAGTCAAAAGAGTTGTACTCAATGTACACACTTAATGTGTCCAAGCTGTTATATCTACCTGTTAACTGGAGATAATAATTCTTTTACTAATAGTAATAATAAAAGTAGCAATAATACAATAATAATATAATATTAATAAAAGTAGTAATAATAAAAGAATTTTTACTAATAGTTACAAGAATTATTATCTCCATTTAATGGGTCCTAAAAAAAAAAAGAAAGAAATAGCAATTTGCAACAAGTCAATGCCTATATCTCTGTACCGTTCACTCATTGTTTCTAGTGATGTCCTCTGGGAGTACAGAGAAGAAGTCTGATCCTTCTCTTACAGGACAGCCCTCCAAATAATTAGAAGACATTAAGAAAAATAATAACTAGTCTTTAAATAATGTTTTAAGGTCTTCTAAGTGCAGAACATATTCTATTATCTCTTTATTACAGATGAGGAAACTGAAACATATGGAGGCTGTCAGTTGACCAATAAACATTTATTAAACACCTACCACCAGAGTCACAAAACTAATAAGTTTCTTGGACAGAATTCAAATTCAGATCTTCCAGATTCCAGGTACCACTCCCTATACACTAACTATGCTACCCTGCTGTAGCATCTCTGTACTCTGTACAGGATTCAGTTTGCCCATATCCTTCCTAAAATTCAACACTTGGAAATGATTATCATATCGGAAGAGCAGTCCAATTTAAATCACATAGATCCATAGAAACTCATCAAGCACTTAGAGGCCACCTAGTTCAATAGTATCCCAGGTTCCATTTCTTGTAATTCAGCCCATTGATGTATTATCATGAATGGCAGTTAACTTTTCAAGACACAAAAGCTTCTTTATATATCCTGTATAATAATGGTATAATATCAGGACTGAAACCAGACTCCATGTGTGAAATTAAATAGAGATCTAGAGGTGGGGCATTCTATAAAAGTTTTAATAAGTTCTCCGGGGGAAAAAAGTATACAAACACACTTTTTAGCTTATTCTTTGTTGTTAACATTTTCTCCATCATTTTCCTAAGTAAAGACAATCAAGAGAATAAGAAATTCAACCCTGACTTGTAGTATTTGCCACGTTCCAGGGTATAAATGCTCATTCTAGAAATTTAACAATAGATATAAGAACATAAAGTCTTCCTCAATTGACAGGTGTTCAAAGGATATGAATAGGCATTTCTCAGATGGAGAAATTAAAACTATCTCAAATCATATGAAAAAATACTCCAAATCACTATATATTAGAGAAATGCAAATTAAAACAACTCTGAGGTACCACCTCACAACCATCAGTCTGCCTAATATGACAAAAAAGGAAAACAATAAATATTGGGGAGTGGAAAAATTGGGACATTGATACACTTTAGGTGGAGCTGTAAACTGGTAAAAACCATTTAGGAGAGCAATTTGGAACCATGTCCAAAAGGCCATAAAACTATGCATAACTCTTGACCCAACAATACTACTACTGCCTATATCCCCAAAAGATCAAAGATAGGGGAAATGGGCCAACCTAAACAAAAATTTTTATAACAGCTCTTTTTGTGGTGGTAAAGAATAGGAAATTGAAGAGATGTTCATCAATTGGGGAATGGATGAACAAGTTGTAGTACATAATTGTAATGGAAGACTATTGTGCCATAAGAAATGACAAGCAATGTGATCACAAAAAAAAATGTAAAAAATTATATGAAACTAAAGTGAGTAGAACTAGAAGAATGTTGTACACAGTAGTAAAAATAGTGTATGATGATCAACTGTGAATGACAACTATTATCAATAAGCCAAGGTTCCGGGTCAATTCCAAAGGACTCGTGATGAAAAAGATATCCACCAACATAGAAGGAACAGTTTTCTGAATGAAAACTAAAGTATACCATTCTTCATTATTTCTTCCATAAATTTTTCTATAATGAAAGCAATATGTGTCTTGTTTTA
This sequence comes from Monodelphis domestica, assembly GCF_027887165.1. Classification (NCBI taxonomy): domain Eukaryota; kingdom Metazoa; phylum Chordata; class Mammalia; order Didelphimorphia; family Didelphidae; genus Monodelphis; species Monodelphis domestica. Next base: position 59,286,750 of record NC_077231.1, on the reverse strand, counting down.
CAACATGACAAGCATGGAAATAGATATTGAATGATTATATATGTACAACCTATATCATATTACTTACCTTTCTTGGGGAGGAGAAAGGGATGGGAGGGAAGGAGAGAACATAGATTGCAAAATATCAGGAAACGATTATAAAAATTGAAGCAACTTGTAATCTGGAAAAAATTAAAATAATCTAATTTTTTTAAATCCAATGGCAAAACAAAACAAAAGTCAGGACAACTGGCCATGGCCCCAGGACACAGTAGATGACTTCAGTGTCTCTGATATCTGACCAAGCTTCATGATTATGGGAACAATTTGTTCCCATCAGCCCATTCAGCAGAAAGAAATCTTCAAATGTGTAGGGTAGATATCCCCCAACTGACCAATGGATATGAGGCTCGTCAGTATCCCTCATCTTGTTTATACTGCTTGCTGCTTGCTGAAAGAGTTTTACCAGTGTGTTACCACTACCCAAGCTATAGCTTCTTGGAACCACAGGTGGAAAGTTGGATGAAAGGTAAACATCAGAGGTGAGTAAGCAGTCCTAAAATGGGTTCAGCAAGCCTTCAAATCAAAGGTGCTAGTCTTCCCTGAACACTCGATACACCAGGAAAGGACTTCAAAAGACGTTTCATGTGGTCCACACAAAAGGCATTCTTTCTTTCCTCATCAGTCCTAGGCTGGCTTGTAGAAAACATTCAACTATTTTGAAGGGATTTTAATTCACTTCTATATCATGTAGGGTAGTAATGGAGAACCTTTTAGAGGGGTGGGTGATGTGAGAAATGTCCTCAGGCACGTGTGGAAAAGGGGAGTGGGACAGCCCAGCCCCACATCCCTCTGGCTTTCTAGTAACCAATTCTGTGCTGGGGCAATGGTGCCCTTACCCACAGAGAGAGCTCTGAGTGCCCCCTCATCGATTCACCACCATGGATGTAGAGTCTTTTGATTCCCTTCAACTTGTTAACCTCTCTCTACATATACTATCATCAGGAGAATCAGCTTTGAGCTAGCTAAGGGGATCATCTGAGAGTGACCAAAATCTGTGTGATTCCTTAAAAAGACACTGATTCTTTGCTCACTTTCCTGAGCCTTGACCTAGAGAATGGATGTGCCATCCACTTTTCTTAGACTGTCCATTCTTCCCAAATCTCAGTGGGCACAACTGACATCCATCATACAGTCAATGAACAAACATTTGTTAAGCATCTATTATGTGCCAGGTACAGTGGTACCTTGGTTTTTTGGTTGAAAACAATACGTGAAATCTGAAACCAAGGAAAACTGAGGCAATTATTTCCATATGAATCAATGTAAATCCAATTAATTGGTCTACATATAGAGAATAAATATAGTGATTAATACAAAAAATAATAAGAAATTAATATAAAATGAATATAAAAGACTAATGTAAAGCATAAATGAGCATTTAACATGTCATTCACCTTTCTGAAGACTCTTTTTAGCATATGGAAGAAAGTTTGGAGTGGAGAGAGAGGTTATTGTTTGGAAGGGGAGTTCCCCTCCATAAGGACCTTAGGTATCAAGACACTTTCTGGAAACTTTCTTTGGTCCCATGATGGAGCTAAAAGGAAAAGGTTGGCTTATTAATAAGCAAGGAACACTTAATAGAGACAAAGAGATTGAAACACACGTGATTTGATCTTACGTGTATCTTATATACCTTTTGAAACTGAAAAACACAAAAATAAACACATAAACCAAATACTGTACACACAGTAATCACTTACATGTAATTTTAGTATTAGCACTAGCAATCTATTTTTTTAAAAGCACAAAAACACTTGTAAGCAGTGGAATTGTTTGGCTAGACTTGCAGGGGGATGCTCAGCTCACACAACGAGAAACAACGCCACACTGAGTAGAAAAAACGGTCCCCTTTGTTTTCGCAAAAGTAGCAGTGAAGTCACGTGGGCACGCAGACCAAATCCAAGACAAATTTTTTTGCGGAAAAAATTGGGGAAAACCGAAACTGACGATAACCGGGGTATTACTGTACTCGGTTAAGCACTGGCAATGGTTACAAAGAAAGCCTTCTTTTCCCCCTTTCCCAGCCCCATCCCACTAAAAATAGTAGTCCCTGTTCTCAAGAAGTTTACATCAAACAAAGGATTGTTGGTGGCCAGTATTTCCTTTGTATAACAGTAGAAATAAATGGTAGCAAGGGAAAGAACAGTGTAAAAGTAAAGAGATACTTTGTAAACTAACGTAATCAGCACTGCAGCTTAACTCCACAAGTAATGTTGTTGTCCTTGTTTTCTAAATCCTTCCTCCCACAGAAAAGAGATGAGGTGAAATTTTGGTGTGGGATTGGATAGTGAATACAGTGTTATATGTCGAATCAGAGTATTAAATATAGAGTTAAATGTAATTAAAATGTATTTGATTAATTAATTATAGAATATTATCTCCACATTACAATTCAAATATTATCACCTAATTTGGAACTCAAAATTTTAATAACTATTAAACATTAGGTAATTTAATTGGGTAAAAATGAAATATTATTTTAAAAATATCAACTGTCCTTTGAAAATGTTCAAAGAACATATTACTAATTAATTTCATTTGATTAATCAAGAATAAAATGAAGTGCCTATGATGTGCCATTCACTGTGCTAGGAACTAGAGGTACAAATGCAAATAGGAAATAGCCCCTGCTCTCAGGGAGCTTATATTCTTTTGAGGAAAATATACATGTATATATCAAGTATATATCAAGTAAATTCAGTAGTAATAATATTAATAGGTTGCATGTATATAGTACATTAAGGCTCCCAAAGCATTTCAAATGGTTTACTTGGTTGATCCTCACAATAACTTTGGAGAACAGCTGTTCATTTTATAGTTGAGGAAACTGACCCAGAGAAGTTAAATGACCTGCCAACGGCCAAACAGTGAGGTAATCTGAAGCAGCGTTGGAACTCAGGTCTTTCTGACTTCAAATCTGGTATTCTATATCCTGCACCACCTCGCTGCCTAGTTGGATAATTGAGTGGATTTTGCAGGAGGATACTAGTAAATGGGAACCAGGAAGTGCCTTATTTAAAAGATGATATCCAAGATGCACTTTAAAGAAAGTTAGAGATTCTAGGAAGCAGAAATGGAGAAAGAGATTGAATTCCAGGCATGATGTAAGAAAGAGCAATCAGGCTAGTTTGACCAGGGCATAGAATACCTGAAGGGGAATAATATGTCTAATAACTCTGGAAAGTTTTGTTAAAGCAAGATTATAAAGCACTGTAAATGCCAGAGAGAGGGACTTATTATACTCAATTCCAAAGCCATTGGGAGTCACTGGAGCACTTTGAGCAGGGCAGTAAAATATATGTTCATATCTATGCTTTAGGAATGTCAAATATGCAGCTATATGAGGGGTGAATTGGAGAGGAGAGAGACTTGCATGAGGAAACTAAGTGTTGGACTCTTGGCAGTAGCCAAGGCAATAAAGGCCCAAACATAGGTGATGGCTATGTGAGTGGAAAGAAGAGGATACATGAGAGACATGTGGAGGTAGAATTTAACAAACTTAGTAACTGATTGGATACAAGAAATAAAGAGGACGGAGAAGTCAAGGATGCCTTCAAGCCTGAATGATGGTGCTGTCTTCAACAGAAATAGGTATGGTAGACAGTTCTTTTGGGGACATAGAGAGCTCAAACCTTCTTAGAAAATCCAATTAGATTTTCTCCTCCAGCAGATTGTCCCTTCTGGTCTAATGAGATAATTTTTGCAAGGTAATTAAAAGTGTCTGGCCCTTTGTAGATGCTATAAAGAATGCTTTTTTTCTTCCATTCTCCTTCTGTTCCCTCTATCATCACCACTCCACTACTTATTTTCAATCTCTCCTTGACTACTGATGCATTCTCTTCTGCCTATTAATATGCCTATGTCTTCTCCATCATGAAAAAGAAAAAAAAATCTCACTTGATCTTTCCATCCCCAATAACTATATAGCTCTTCTGCCTTTTGTGACTAAACTCCTCAAAAAGATCATAGGTGCCTCCACTTTCTCACCTTTCACTCTTTTACCCCCTTATAATCACCAGGGCCAGATGGATTCACAAGTGAATTTTATCAAACATTTAAAGAAGAATTCATCCCAATACTCCAATTTGACATAATAGGCAAAGAAGGAGTCTTACCAAATTCTTTTTATGATACAAATATGGTACTGATTCCCAAGCCAAGAAGACCAAAAACAGAGAAAGAAAACTATAGACCAATCTCCTTAATGAACATATAGGAAAAAATATTAAATAAAATACTAGCTAAAAGACTACAACAAGTTATCACAAAGATTATTCACTATGACCAGGTGGGTTTTATACCGGGAATGTAAGGCTGGTTCAATATTAGGAAAAATCATATGTATTATTGACCATATCAACAACCAAACTAATTAAAATCTCATGATTATCTCAATAAATGCAGAAAAAGTCTTTGACAAAATACAACACCCATTCCTATTGAAAACACTAGAAAATATAAGCATAAAAGAGCCTTTCCTCAGAATAACAAGCAGTTATTTAAAACCATTAGCAAGTATCACCTGCAATGGGGATAAATTAGATGCCTTTCCAATAAAATCAGGAGTGAAGCAGGGATGCTCATCCCCTATTATACTGGAATTGCTAGCAGTGACAGAGAAGAAAAAAGAATTGAAGGGATTCAAGTAGGCAATGAGGAAATTAAAATATCACTCTTTGAAGATGACATGATGGTATACCAAGAGAATCCAAGAAAACCAACTAAAAACCTAGTGGAAATAATTAATAATGTTAGCAAAGTTGCAGGATACAAAATAAACCCACATAAATCATCAGCATTCTTGTATATTTCCAACAAAACCCAGAAAGAATTTAAGAGATTTAAAATTTTAATTTTAATCATTTAATCATTAAATCATTTAAAATCACTCTAGACAGTACAAAATATGTGGAAATCTACTTGCCTAGACAAATTCAGGAATTATATGAACATAACTACAAAAAACTTTTCACACAAGTCAAACTATATCTAAATAATTGGAAAAACATTCATGGGTAGGATGAGCTAATATAATAAAAATGACAATCTTACCTAAATTAATTTACTTGTTCAGTGCTATACCTATCAAAATACCAAAATAACTTTTTCATAGAATTAGAAAAAATTATTACAATGTACATTTGGAAGAACAAATGATCAAGAATATCAAGGTGTAAAAAGGAATTCTTTATTACTTTTCTCTAATTTAATGGGGGACCTGGAGGTCCTCTTACCGTAGAGATGTATAAGCATTAACCAACCCACAGTGAAAGGAAGTAGAAATCAGAGAGATAGGAAGTGAGGTAAGAAGGTGATATATAAAAGGGGCCAGCATCAGTTGGTCAAGGGAGGAGTCAGTTGCTGACAGGTGCTGGCAGTTGAGGAGAAGTTGGCTGCTGGGAGTGTGTTGGGTTGATGGTTGATGTTTAATTGCTGGAATATAAAATGTGAGCTTGAGCTTACTGAGAGGGCTTTAGCCTTTAGAGGGCTTTTTGGCTTTGGGGGTTTGGGGCTTCTGGTTTGGGCTGTTAGGTTTTTTTCTTTCTTGAATGTTTTGGGAGATGGTTGGTCTTTGTTGACAGACCTAATTAGGGTTGGATTAAACACTGATTGGGTTGGTTCTGATTAGGTGAATTGGGTTGGAACTTTGTGGGGTGGTTGTTATTGGTGGTAGTTATAGGCACTTATAGGGAGATATATAGGCAGTTTAAATAGTAATTATAGGAAGTTGTAGGATAACTAGTATAGACATTAGGAAATTTCTTTCTCTACCTCTTTCCTACATTTCCCTCCTTTACTATATTTATTTTGCTATATTCTTTTACTATCTGTTTTAATAAAACTAAATTGTTAATTGTTAAAAGCTGCTGGAAGTTTTCTTTTCTCTGGCTTAAAGGGATAATATTAATTTACAACTCTACTATATTTGCATTAAAATTCAAGTTATTAAAAGCTGCTCTCTTATTTTGTCAAAACTCCTAATTTAATCCTTACAAAGGAAATGAATGAAAAAAATGTAAAGGATGGAGGTCTAGTAGTACCAGATCTCAAATTATACCATAAAGTGGTGATCATTAAAACAATATGGTACTGGCTAAGAGATAGAATGGTGGATCAATGGAATATACTTGGGGTAAATGACCTCAGAAACATAGTGTTCAATAAACCCAAAGATCCCAGCTTTTAGGACAAGAGCCCACTATTTGACAAAAGACTATTGGGAGAATTAGAAAAAAATATGGGAAAAAATAGGTTTAGATATGGGTAAATGACTTAATATAAAAAAGGGAAATTTAAAGCCAAGCAAGAGATAGAGAATATTACAAAATGAAAATGAGTAATTTTGATTATATTAAATTAAAAAGGGGTTACACAAACAAAAGCAATGCAACCAAAATTAGAAGGGAAAGAACAAACTGGGAAAAAATTATAACAAAAACCTCTGACAAAGGTCTAATTTCTCAAATTTATAAGGAACTAAGTCAATTGTACAAGAAACCAAGCCTTTCCCCAGTTGACAAATGATCAAGGGATATGAATAGGCAATTTTACATGATGACATCAAAACTATATAATGGTTAAATTAGGATTTTGACTAAATAAGAGAGTTATGAAAAAAAAAGTGGTTTCCAATTATTATCCCTTCGGTCAAGAAAACTATTAGCAGCTTTTAACAATTTTGTCTAACTGGAATATTAGTAAAAAGAAGAAAATGTGGAAGGGAAAGAGGTAAGGAGACTGCTTAGCCTACCCTACCCTAAATGCTGATCTGGTGAAATGAAGCTCGCTCCCTGATGGAGTTCCAGTCACCATGTGGGAATCCTAGTCACTCACCAGGAAGCTGAGCAGGACCCAAGAAAGGTCCCAATACAGAAAAACCCTCATGAGCTAAGCTCACCAAAGCAGCAATGAACCCAACAAGAAAGTCCCAAATGCCAAGAAGCTCCAGAGCTGAAAGTCAAAGTCCCAAAGTTCCAAAGCTGAAAACATTCCAGTTGAAAGACCCAAAGCTCCAACTCAAAGTCCCAAAGCCCCAAGGAGACATCCTCCAAGGAAAAAGTCCAAAGGAGAAGATCCCAAGGAGCAGAGACTCCAAAGCAGAACTCCAAAGGAAATGATTCAAGGAGAAATTCCTTGGACAGGAAGTTCAGAACTTTTTATAGTCCTTTCTCTACATCACTTCCTGTTCCTTCCCCACTTTATAGAAACTAATTTCAGTCTTTCAACTTGGCTAGCACCACTAGTGGGGGAGAGCAGTGGCCTCTGGAGTTGTCACCCACTCTAGCAAGTGACTTGTGAACTCTCATACTTAGTGGCTGGTAAGGTATTAACTAGGGGTACTTTAAGTTTTTGATTGATTAACTTAAAAGTAGCTGATTGATATACAAAGAGAGTTTGATTCATTCTTCACAACTATCAATAAGTACATAAAAAAATATTCTAAATCCCTCCTAATTAGAGAAATATAAATCAAAACAGTTTTGAGGTACCACCTCACACCTAGCAGATTGGCCAATATGACAGCAAAGAAAAGTAATAAATTTTGGAGTTGATGTGGCAAAATTGGGACACTAATGCATTGCTGGTAGAGTTGTAAACTGATCCAACCATTTTGAAAGGCAATTTGGAACTATGCCCAAAGGGCTTTAAAAGAATGATCCAGCCACACCACTGCTGGGTTTGTACCCCAAAGAGATAATACAGAAAAATATTTGTACAAAAATATTCATAGCCTCACTTTTTGTGGTGTCAAAAAATTGGAAAATGAAGGGTTGTCTCTCAATTGGGGGATGGCTGAACAAATTGTGATATATATGATGGTGATGGAATACTATTGTGCTGTACGGAATGATGATCTGGAGGATTTCTTTATGAACTAGGGGAACCTTAATGAACTGATGCAGAGTGAAATGAGTAGAACCAGGAAAACATTGTACACAGAAAGAAAAACATTGTGGAGCAATCCAGTGTAATGCACTTTGCTACCAGTAGCAATGCAACAGGCTAGGACACTCCTGAAGGATTTATGCCATCCACGTTGAAAGAAAGAACTATGGGAATAGAAATGCAAAAGAAAAACATGTGACATCACTTATCACATGTATATATGGGCATATGACTTGGGGTTTAGCTTTAAAAGATCTATCTATAGCAAAAATTAATATGGATATAGGTGCCAAGTGATAACATTTGTACAACCCAATGAAATTGCTTGCCGGCTCTGGGAGTGGGAATAGAAAATGAATCATGTTAACATGAAAAATATTTTAAGATAAAATTTTAAAATAAATTTTAAAATTGTTTAAAGAATGAACAAAAAATCAGAATTAAAAAAAAAAACCTTCATAACTAGCCCCTTTCTACCTTTTCAATATCCTTACTCTCTGCTATGTAAACTTCAATCCTGTGACACGGTGTCTGCTATCCATTAACAAGACATTCCATCTGACTCCAGGCATTCTCTAGCTTTCCTTCATGCCTGAAATGTTCATTGTCTTCCCTTCTACCTATTCGCTTCCCTGGATTCCTTTAAGCCTCAACCAGAATGTCATCTTCTCCAAGAAGCTTTTCCCAGCTCCTCTTACTTCGAGTGCCTTCCTTCTGTTAATTATTATGCATATAGATTGTTTACATATATTTATTAGTTTTTGTCTCCCCCATTAGATTGGAAGATCTTTGAGAGGAGAGACGGTCTTTTAACTCTTTTGTATCCCTAGAGCTTTGCTCAGTGCTTGGCACCGAATACATGCCTAATAGATATTTCTGATTGATCAAAATGTTCAATAAGCATTTCATGCTGTAAGACTAGAAGCCAGGAGACAGACTACAGCTGGTTATTAGGACCAACTAATCAGTTCACAAGAATTCCTTAGGTTTCTATTTTGGACCAGATCCTGAACCAAATACTATGGGATAGTCAAGATAACAACTGTTTAGTAAGAGCTTTCTATGTGGGAGAGCTAGGTGATTCAGTGAATAGACAGCCAGGCCTGAAGATGGGAGAACCTGAGTTCAAATCTAGCTCCAGACACTTCCTAGCTGTGATTCTGGGCAAGTCACTTAACCCCAACTACCTAGCCCTTACTGATCTTCTACCTTGGAACAATGCTAAGACAGAAGGCAAGGGTTAAAAAAAAACTTCCTGTGTGGCAGGGATTGTGCCAAGCTCCAAGAATGCAAAGAAAGATCAAGCACATCTATGTACCAATATCTATCTAAATATGTCTACACACATATATGTATGTATATAGAAATATCTATTGCTCTCTACAACTACAGACACACACATATTCCTTGTTTATTAAAGACTAAAAGGCATAGACCAAGGACACATGGAACTTCCCATCTAGTTGAGAAGACAAGATAAAAAGTAAAATAACAATATAAGAGTTCAATGACACAAGAAGATAACCCAGGAGGCAAATGAGGCAGTTCATGAGTGCTACCACAAGACAGAAGGCCACTGAGAATGCAGCCAAGTTGGCAAGTTAGCATGTTATTTAAATGGACCCTGAAAAGGCTAGATGACAAATATAGTCTAGTAGATTTTATATATAATTCCAGTCAGCATGTCTCAATGCAAGCAGGATACACGTAAAGGCTGGTGGAACTGCCTTGGGCTGGGCTGTGGCCTTCAGAGTTTGCTAAAACTTCTCAGTGGACTTTGGACAGACAGACTTAATATAGTGTGTGATAAAAGTTGTAACCTTTGTGGCCTCCTTCTTATCCTTTTTCTTTTTCCCTCCCACAATTTATTCTCCTGGTTGTTGAAAACCCAAACACAGAGTCGTTAATGATACACTAAGCTGTGAATGGGCATGTACATTTTTTCTAATATTATAGGATCAATTCAACTAATTGTGGCACTAAGGATAAGAACATAAAAAATAATAATAATGCTAAACTGGGTCAGACTCATGATTCATCTAGATAAAAATGGATGCTTACATTTTGTATGGAGCATGGTTACTCTCTATATCAACTTCAAAAGCTTTTGATGTACTTGCTAACTAACTCCCCCTCCCAAAAAAACAATTTAACTTTTAATAATTATTAGTAACATCATGCATGAGTAAAATAACTTAAGTATTCATCTCTAAGGAATTTTTAAAACCCTTACCTTCCGGTCCAAAGCAGAAGAGTGGGAAGGGCTAGGCAATGAAGGTTAAGTGACTTGTCCAGGATCACACAGCTAGGAGGTATCTAAGGCCAGATAGAATTTTTTTTTAAATGCATCCCATTGACATGTCCCATGAAAGATTTCTTCCTTTCATTGGCACCCCCATATGCAATCACATATACAGTTAACCTATAACCATGATGGTGAACCCAGACACACATGCCAGAGGAGTCACTCAAAGGCAAGCATGCCATTGTCCCAGGACAGAGTTCACCAGAGTTTGTTGCTGGAAAGCCAGTGGGACCTGAGTCAGGATTCCCCTCCTTCTCACCTTAGGTCATTTCTGACATCACTAGCTTCTCTGAATGGTTCACCATCACTGGTCTATAAGAAGGTGCCTACTTTCAGAAGAAGCTTGTGGAGAAGACAGGGGAAAAGATTTCATGGAAAGGTTTACAAGCCTTGCCTCCTTCAAAGCCAAAATTAAAGTCTTCTGAACTGTTTCCTCATCTACAATAAGAAGGGGGAGAAGGGACTAAACTAGATAATCTCCAAGTTCCTTATCATTTTAAAAAACATCTTATTCTATTCAATTCTGCCAACTCCCAAAAGCTTTCTGTAATTATCTTCCCATCCAGATCTGCTGTCCAAGAGTTAATCGTGCCTAAACCTAAACACTAGTGAAAAAGCTTTGCCCAGCAGGATGATTAGCTATCACTTTCTGAGAGCAAAGGAAAAAAGGATGAGTCTAGACAGCAAATACAGTTTGAAACAAAAAACAGAGGAAGGGGAGGAGACTTTGGTGCCTGAGGGAGTCATATAAATGCATTTACTGATAAAATAAAGTGCAAATCAATTTCATGTTCAAGTGTCAGCCTTTGAACTGGCAAGAACCAGATTTACTGAGCTTAATTCTGCAAACTGTTTCAAATAACAGTCCCATTCGGATCTCACACAACAGTTGGGTCCTTCTCTTCTTTAACCCAGGATCAGAGAGGATTCTTGCAAGGACTCAAGCTGCCTGTGCCTCTACTCCTAACCCACTCTCCTTTCAAATGTCATTTGAGAAATTCATTAATTTATTCAAATATTTATTCATTTTTAAACCCTTACCTTCCATCTTAGAGTCAATACAGTGATTTAGTTCCTAGACAGGAGAATGCTAAGGGCTAGGTAATGAGAGTTAAATGACCTGCCTAGCATCACACAACTAGGAAGTGTCTGAGGCCAGATTTGAACCAAGGATCTCTCATCTTTAGGCCTGGCTCTCAATACACACACGCACGCACACACACGAGAGACAGACAGACAGACAGAAACAGAGATAAACAGAGAGACACAGAGAGGCTGAGAGAGACAGACACAGAGAGACAGAGACAGAAAGAGCTTCAGCTACAGTATAGAAACTTTTTAACCAAGGAATGGATATGCTTCAGGAAAATGAACTGAAATTGAGAAGCCTGGGTCAGAGAATAGTAGTAACAGTGATCCCTGGAAAGGGCCATGCCCTCTGGCTCTGGGATGGTTGAAATCCCCTTGTGGAAAAAAGAGAGCATTTCCTAACAGGCATTAGTGATGGGGCTGTGCCAAAGATCACTCCACAGTCAAGAAAAGTCCTTCTCTCAGGGGGTAGGAGAAAGACTGACCAGAAGTAGGTCTATCTCTTGTTAGTGAAGTATTAATGTACTTTTTCTATCTTGGACTTCCAGCAACGGTGGGAAGAAAGCATTTATTTCTCCTGCCTGTCTCCTCCAATAGTAAATGATGGTGACAAGCACATGTGTGCTTGTGAAAATGAACTTGATGATTAGGGGCAGCTGGGTAGCTCAGTGGATTGAGAACCAGGTCTGGATACAGGAGGTCCTGGATTCAAATGTGACCTAGCAACTCTTGGTTGTTCCCCTACGATAAAATACATACTTCACAGCCAGATATTTAAGATCTTCCATAACCTGGCTGTGATCTAATTTTCTACCCTTATTTCATTCAGTTCCCCTTTACCCAGCCTACTTTATAACCAGGGTTGTGCCGAACCCAAATCAAACATGTTCACTAAAGCTGGTTGTTAAATTTTCTGTGTGAGAACTTGGAAATTAATGAATTATACAAATCAAGGATTGATTTGTTGTTCCATTGATTATTTAGACTTAAGAAAGAGATGTAAAAATGTTAATAATACCTAGATTAAATATAAAAGCATGTCATAGGTACATTTTTATTCAGATAGCTGATCATTAGACATTTACTAACACAACCTTACCTACTTCCAAACTTACTAAATATTAAACATATAATATTATATATGTTGCAGAAAAAGAGATATGATTATCTTAGAAGTATTTGAGCTAGTGTGATTTGATGTTGTTCAGTCTTGTTCAACTCTTTATGACCCCATTTGTTGTTTTCTTGGCAATGACCCTGGAGTGGTTTGACACTTCCTTCTACAGCTCATTTTACAGATAAGGAAACTGAGGCAGAATTCATTGACTTCCCAGGTTCATACAGTTAGTGACTGAGGGCAGATCTGAACTCGCTAAAATATGTATTCCTGACTCCATGTCCAGTACTCTATCTACTGTGCCAATTAACTGCCCAAGGTCACTATATTTAACAAGAGATAGGAATGAAATCTAAGCAGAAGTCAGATGTAAATGGGAACAGAGCCTAAGATCCATTTTCTCCTCTGGTTGTTCACTCTTATGGTGATCTTTGTAGAAGATCTCTGTACATTCTATCCAGCCAATCTGAACCTAGGATAGAGAAAAAGTTGGCTTCTGAGAATTGAACCAGAAGGAAAAATACAATTGAAAAGCAGAATAGAGTGGGGAGAAGAACAAATATGGAATATCATCCAGTGAGATTGACTTGTCTCACAGGAAAATTGCCACTAAATCTTAGTATACTGTCAATCTGAGAAATTCCACAGGATTTGTTCAAGATTTTTCTTGCCTTATTCCTCCATTTACTATTTTTTATTTTTCATCAAGACTTCAAGGATCTGTGATTTCATCAGTGCAAGATTTCCCCTTCATCAACAAGTCATAGTCTTTAATTTACGAGAGGTAAAATGATTTTTCTCATTATCACACAACCAGTAAATATCAGGAATAAGACTTTATCTAAGTTTTCATGACTCCAGTCATTACTCTGTCCATTAGAACAGTGTCTTGGTGGTTTTGTTTTAACTCAGAAAAATCAGAAAAACTAAATTCTGTAGTTTATTGGCAATTCATCCATAATTCCTTATAATCATACCTACCATTGGAAAGCAATCCCAAATTATTGTGAGATGACTATATAACCCTGATTTGGGGAATTTTTGTGCCCAGTGCAGGTCTTCCTTTCTATAACTATAATTTTAAAAAATCTACAATTTTGGAATTCCTATCAGCCGTTAAGGTGATTTTTAAGTTCTGGATTATTTTGTTTTTGTAGTATTTCCTTTGACACATTTTGACATTGAAGCCAAAGTGGAATTTTTTTCAATCAAAGCAAATGAGTTGAAAATAACAATATAAAATATAATGTATTATAAATCATCAAAAATAAATCCATTATAAATCATTAAAATATAAATATATGGAATAACTCTTATGTGGTATTTGACTTTTAGTCACTGAAGATACTAGAATAGCAAAGAAGGAAGACAAATAAAAGATGCCTGTGGTCTGACAAGTCCTGGGACAAGAAAAGAGATAGGAAGAGATAAGAAGTGATTGAAAGTAGATTTCTACATAAGACCTCAAATACAATAGCTCAGAGGGATTCTTGTTTGTATTAGGGCTTTGGCAGAAAGTGGAAAAGCCAAGGAAAGCCCCAGAAACAAACCAGAAAATTGTCTAATTTATCAAGCATTTTGCAACAGCAGTTAACTCCAGAGATAGCAACAAGAACTACAGAGAATTGAATATTTCTTGGTTCATCAAAGACAAAGTGTCCCAAAAATCTTCTATAAAGTAGCAAATGTTTAAAGTTAAAAGGAGACCCTTTGATCCAGCAATATCACTTCTGTGTTTGTACTCCAAAGAGATAAGGAAAAATACTTGCACAAAAATATTCATAGTCATGCTCTTTGTGGTGGCAAAAAATTGGAAAATGAGGGGGTGTCTCTCTATTGGGAAATGGCTGAACAAATTGTGGTATATGATGGTGATGGAATATTATTATGCTATAAGAAATGATGAGCTGTTTGAGTTCTATATGAATTGGAAAGATCTCCATGAACTGATGCAGAGCAAAATGAGCAGAACAGGAGAACATTATACACAGAAAGTGAAACATTATGGAACAATCAAATGTAAATGACTTTGCTACTAGTAGCAATGCAATGATCCAGGACAATCCCGAGAGACTTATAAGAAAGAACTATCCAAGCTGAGGGAAAGAACTATGGGAGCAGGAACGCAGAAGGAAAACATGATTCATCAATTGGTTATGTGGGTATATATGATTGGGAGAGTTGGTTTTAAAAGATTATTCTATTACAAATTTGAATAATATGGAAATAGGTTTTGAGTAATAACATATATATAACCCAGTGGAATTTCTTTTCAACTCCAGGAGGAAAGAGGGAAGAGGGGAAAGAGAGAACATGAATCATGTAATCATGGGAAAATATTCTAAAAAAATAAATTTGAAAAAATAATAAATAAAGTTAAAGAGGGAGTGGTGGTAGAAGGATGTAGAGCAGGCAGCTAGGGGGCATAATGGCTAGAGAGCCAGGCTTAGTGATGAGAGATCCTAGGTTCAAATCTGTTCTCAAACACTTCCTACCTGTGTGACCCTGGGCACATTACTTAACCCCCATTACTTAGCCCTAGCTGCTCTTCTCCTTTAAAATCAATACATAGTTGGTAAGAGTTTTAAAACAATAAAGTTAAAGGGAATTTTTGAATGACCTGTAGAGTATATTTTTTTAATTTAAACTTATTTATTTGTTTGTTATATTAAGCTTGCCAGATGACTCCCTCTTTCCCTTCTTTCCCCTCTTTTGAGAAGGTATCATTTGACCAAAATATATGTGTATATAAAACTATGTCTTTCTGATTTCTATTTACCAGTTCTTTCTCTGAAGGTTATTCTTCAAATAATTTCTGTTACTATAAATAATGTTCTCTTGGTCCTGCTCGTTCCACTTTTCATAATTTCATGTAGCTCTTTCTACATTTTTTATTAACCTATGCATCATTTTCTTATCATGCAGCATATTCCGTAGCAATCATATGCCACAGCTTGTTTAGCCATTTTCCAATCAATCAGCAATTTCCAGTTCTTTTCCACCACAGGGAAAGTTGCAAATAACATTTATGTGTGCATAGGAAATAATTGAACCCCCTAAATCCCCTTGAAAGCTTCTGATCCAGCAATCCTTGCTGTTTGTCCCAAATTCAATGAGGACTATTTTCATCAATAAGTTAAAAATTGGGTCCCAAGTCCTAACCTATGAGATATTCTCTGTTCATAAGCTATGTAAGAGTCACAAAAATTTGTTATAAAAATTATAAAACCAGTATAAAACCAGCAAAAGATTCAAGTGATAGAATTGTGTTCTGCTCCTATATACAATTAAGTTCAGCACCTTCCAGATGCCAGGTGGATGATATGCCTCTTTGGTCCTTGTTAATCGTGCCCCTTGGTATACTGGATGAGGGACACAGTCACTTCAGAACTGATGGTCAACTGATGAAAATGTAGGGTTTCAGTCAACAAAAATTAATGTGCAGAGAGCACTAAGTGCTAGGAATGCAAAGAAAGACAAAAATGTGGTCCCTGCCCTTATGGAACTCACATTCTAATAGAGGAAACAACATGCAAAAAAAATTGTACTTACAGATCTAGTATAAATAGAAAGTAATCCCAGAAGGAAGGT
Organism: Monodelphis domestica; assembly: GCF_027887165.1. NCBI lineage: Eukaryota > Metazoa > Chordata > Mammalia > Didelphimorphia > Didelphidae > Monodelphis > Monodelphis domestica. Next base: position 59,270,719 of record NC_077231.1, on the reverse strand, counting down.
TTCAAGGGATTTGGAGTAGAGAACTGGGAAGAGGAAGAAACCCAGAAAGATCTATCTAAGGTGAGATTTGAGTTGAGTCTCAAAGGAAGCCAGGGTAGAGATCAGGATAAGGAACATTCCAGGAATAGAGCACAGAGAGTGAAAAGCCCAGTCAGGAGATGGACAGTCTTATAGGAAGAGTCACAATGAGGCCAGAACCACTGGATCATAGATTAGATGGAAAGGAGTAAGGTGTAATGAGAATGACAAATTAGGGGATTTTATATTTGATCCTAAGAAGTAATAGAGAGCCACTTGCGTTCATTCTCTTGTGCTTTAGAAAAATCACTTGGTTGTGGTACAATCGAAGGTGATGGACTTCTCCATTAGTGGCAGTGTAATGTCCCTGAACAATCTGCAGGGATCTAGGAGAAAAACACTATCCACAAGCAGAGGATAAACTGTGGGAGTAAAAACACTGAGGAAAAGCAACTGCTTGACTACAGGGGGGAAGGGGATATGACTGAGGAGAGACTCTAAATGAACACTCTAATGCAAATACCAACAACATGGAAATGGGTTTGAATCAAGAACACATGTGATACCCAATGGAATCGTGCGTGGGCTATGGGAGAGGTGGGGGGGGTGGGGAGGGAAGAAAAGAAAATGATCTTTGTTTCCAATGAATAGTGTTTGGAAATGACCAAATAAAAATTAAAAAACAAATAAATAAATAAATAAATTTTAAAAAGAAAGAAAAAAAAAGAAAAATCACTTGGGCATCTGAGTATGGGGAGTATAAGAGAACAACCTGCTGTGATAGTCCAAGATAGTGGATGTGGATGTGGGAAGAAGGAAACATATATAAGAAATGTGATGGCAGAAAGGGTAGTCCTAGGAGAACTAGGTGGCTCAGTGGATAGAAAGCTAGAACTGGAGGCAGAAGACCCTGAGTTCAAATCTGAATTCATCCCCTTCCTAGTCATGTGACCTCAGGCGAGTCATTTAAACCCAGTTGCCTAGTCCTTTCTGCTCTTCTGCCTTAGAGCTGATACTTAGTATTGATTCTAAGACAAAAGGAAAGAGATTTTTTTTTAATGGAATGATTACTTGATATTCCCAGCACATGGTCCTCTGGCTTCTCTTTAGGAAGAAAACTCTGAAAGGAGAAAAAGACTGGGATAAAGCTGACATGTAGAAACTGACAATCAGTTCCCTATCCATGAATTTTGGGGAATTTTACCTTAGGCGAGATCTGGGACTCTCATAATTGTGCTGAAATGTCTCTGTCTCAGTGGGAGAGCTCATTCACTCTTTGGATTATCTGATCCAATCTCATCTTTATAACTTCTGTGATTTCTGTTTGCTTTCAGATTGGAGAAATGAGTTGATTTGCTATCTGTTGTATATAGCCTTTGCGTAACAAACATTTGGTGGAAAGGAAGCCAAGTCTTGATATCTAGCTTTGGTTACTCCTTCCCTGTTGAGGGACAGTGATCAAGAGTATAGCTTTAATTTAAAAGTAATTTCCACAGATTTATATTTAGGGAGAAAAATAGATATAATTCTAATCTAGTACTCTCTTTCTATGGAGAGCAGAGTGGTCAGTCTTGTGGTATCAACTTCCTTCTCCCCCTCCAATTAGGAATCTGTCTTCCTTAGAGAAATGTGGAGAGAATAAAAGATATGCATCACCTCTCTGGGAGCCACATCTAGACAGATCCACAAGGACGCACATAACCAATATTGGAAACACATACATGCACAACCACACACATATAGAGAAGAAGATAAAGGGTTAAAGGAATGTCTCTCTGCTCTCCAGGTTAATAGAAGTAAAGAGATGTTCATAGAAAGAATGGAGTAAGTGCTTCAAGAGGTAAGCAAAGAAGAAGAATGGTCTGAAGAAGCAAGAGGGAATCATAATCAGTATAAAGAGATGAGAGGAGTAAAGAGTAAAGATACTGATTAGGAATGAAAGGACCAAAGAATCTCTGAAACTATGTCATGAATAAAGATGTTCTTCCCAAAGAAAGGAGAGCTCTATTCACTGAAGAGGAAGTACCTTCTCTTCCTCCATATGCAATAGTGATGAGGATAGATCCTTTGATCCATCATTAGGAAAGAAAGAGGCTAATCAGATTCAGAGCCTGATTGTTCTTTCAGAAGAAGAGATGATGTTCCTAGGGTGGTATGGTTTCCCCTTAGCCAAATAGTCCTCCCAGGGGGTCCTCTTGCTCCTAGTGATGGTAGTCATGGAGAAGCAGTGACAAAGAGGCCAAATTATTATTCTAGAAAAAATCAATAGGTGCAGAAGAGGAAGTAATAACATAGATCTAGAGATGCCCGAACTCAGAGGCAGAAGGACTCAAGGACAAAAGAGTTTCTTTCTACTAAGGAAAAAGAGGAATTCCCTTCTAAGTTTATTGCCATCTCTTAGAGAAGAGAAATCCAACCAGATGGCGCTGAAGATGATAAAATACCCTAACCCAGTAATGGCAAACCTATGGCATAGGTGCAAAAGGTGACATGCAGAGCACCTGCCACCCGCTTTACCCCCCACTCTCGAGTCTATTACTAGAAAGGCAGGACTAGGGCAGAGCTCCTCCCCCCCCCTTCTTTTCCACCATGCCTGATGGTATTTTTTCACATCCTCTGACCCTCTGCCCAGCAGCCCAATGGGAGTGCACAGGAGGTAAGGTGGGCTCACAGGCAGCAGAGCTGGAGGAGAGAGAGTACTCAGGCCACTCCCCTCCTCCTCTCTACATTCACTGAAGACATTCCTTACTTCACCCACCCCTCTGCCCAGCAGCTCAATGAGAGCACTTTCCCCCTCCCCTGTGTGTGGTAAGGGGGCTGGGGGAAGGGTGTAACCAGCACATGGTAGGGCTGGCACAGTACTTGGTCTGGAGGGGTGGGGTAGGGGCAGGGCCCAGCACTCTACCTCTAAAAAGTCCACCATCACTGCCCTAACCTATCAATTTCTCAATCCACACAACTCCCATGATCTATTTTTATTTTTTTAAAACCTTACTTTGTGTCTTAGAATCAATATCAAGTATTTGTTCCAAGACAGAAAAGCAATAAAGGCTAGGCAACTAGGCTTAATTGGCTTGCCCAAAATCACACCGGTAGGAAGTAGGTGAAGCTAGATTTGAATCCAGGTCCTCCCATCTCCAAGCTTGGAATTCTATCCAAACAGCCACCTAGTGGCCCCTCCCGTGATCTATTTCTCTACTCCACCTCAGCTATCTACAAGCATGTTAATAGTCCTGGTCTTACTACCACCCACATGAATTCTGTTTCCATGATCAAGAAGTCTGAAATTCCTTTATCAGACCATAAAGTTTATCTCACCATAATCATTTCATCTCTCCCTGTGCTCTGCACCCTTTTGACCTATTTATAGCTCATGCCTTGACAAACTCTGACTCTAGCTGACTCCCATGATCTTTCTTCTCCACCCCAAGATGTCCATCAATAGGGAATGCCAGAATAATTTGTGGTATATGATGATGATAGAGTACTATTATGTTCTAAGAAACAATGAGCAGGATGATTTCAGAAAACAACTGGAATAACCTACATGAACTGATGCAGAGTGAAATAAGCAGAACTGGGAGAAAATTGTACTTAGTAACAGCAATATTGTATAGTAATCAGCTGTGAAGGGATTATCTACTCTTAGCAATACAAAGATCCAGGACAATCCTGAAGGATTTATGACAGTGAATGCCATCCACTTTCAGAGAAAGAACTATTGGAGTTGGATTGAAGATCAAAGCAGGTGACTTTTCACATTAGTTTATTTATGTTTATGTGACTATTCTCTTAAGACAATGACCAATATGAAAGTACATTTTGCATAGATCAAATTGTTTACCATTTCCAAGAAGGAAAAGGGAAGGGAGGGAAGGGGATAATTTGAATATTTTAATTTCGTAAAATACACGTTAAAATTAATACATATAAAGGGGAAAATATCTTTTAAAAAAGATTCTATCTAGGATCCTCTTCTGTCTCTACATTTTCTGTTGATGACCTCATCAGTTCCCATGATTTAATTAAAATTTCCTTTTCCACATAGAAAATAACTAGATTTATATGTACAATTGTGGTTCCTTTTTTTAGCTCAAATCATTTGCTGCCTATTAGACATTTCTAATTGTATATACTCTCCTTCACACATTTTATAGTCTAGCCAAATTGTCATACTTACCGTTCTCTATCAAGCAAACCCCAACTCCCAGCTCCATGCCTTTTCATTGCCTTTCTTCATGGATGGAATCTGAACCCCTAGCTGTGATTGATAAAGATGACAAAAATGTAAAATGACAACTGTTGGAAGGGCTATGGCAAATCAGGCACATTGAGATCTCTGACCTAGCCCTTCAGCCTACTTTTCCACCTCTACCCCAGAAGCCTTTTCATGGAAGAGATACCTCCAACACTTTGACCTTTTCTTCCTATGGTAGCTTCCTTTTTAGAACCTCCTTTTATGGAAATACTCATGACAAAAATGCTCAGCTCTAATATGGGTCAGCTCTTAATTCTCTGGACAATTTTTCTACCTTACTCCTTAGTGGGTCTCTTTCTCCCATTCTCTCACCTGCTTTTCAGATCTGTCTTATGCGTTTTCTTCCCTTTTAGTTTGTTGGCAGTTTGTTATTTGATAGAAGTGATGGGAGATAGTAAATAGGGTGCAGGACTTGGAGTAAGGAAGAAGTAAATTCAAATCTGACTTCCGATACTTGCTATATGACCCTGGATAATGTATGTCCTTGAGTCATTTAATCTCTGGTCTCAATTTTCTCCACAGAGAGGAAGAAGCACTATGTCCATCTGAATCAATGTCAAGGCCTTGCTGAATACCCTTTCCTTGCTTTAGCTAAGTAAATTTCCTTTTGTTTACTGTTAAATAAGTGTTCTATGAGTGACTTGTTCCAATTTCAAAGCTGAAACACTAGACTTGCTTGAATCAGGATCAGCCAACAACGTCATCCCTGCCCAAATCTTTTGCATTTATTCCCCTTCTTCCACAGGGGAATCCTTCCATAATCCAGCTCTACCTTATTTCCTTGTGACATTCCCTCATTTTCCTCTTGTAGCTATATCTTAGAAATGTTAACAACCATATAAATGGAGATACATCAGGTGACACCAAAAATCTTAGTGGAGTTAATTTAATATAGCCTGTGTTCAACCACAGTGTGTCTATAGCCCAGCTGGAAAATATAGCTCCGCTAAATCAGGGAAGGGGTAGGGTTAGGGCTCATTTTGAGAAAATGCAGGGTTTCTGTAGTGGTGGGATCATAGTCTCATTGAACAATTGATCAATAATGATCAAAGAAGGCATAGAATCCCTGCTTTGAGTAGTAATAATAACAGTAGTATTTCTAGTACTCCGTAAGGTTTGCTTTGTGCTTCATATATGTCCTCATATATACGGTTATTTATGTTATCTCAAAACAACCCTAAGGGATAGGTTCTATTTATTATCCCCATTTTATAGAGAAAGAAATTGAAGCTGTGAAAGGTTAAGTGACTCGTTCCAATCACAAAAAGAGGCAGGGTTTGAACTCAGTTCTATCCTTACTTTAAGTCTAAGGGATAATGAATATGATACTGATCGTGCATTACAGAGATGAAACTATTTAACTCCCATTGGCTTTTATGTTCATTACCAAAGACAATGCTCTTCAACCAAAGAAAAAAGAGCAAAAAACAGTTAACAAAAAAGTAAGCTCCCAGAGGGCAGTATCTTCTTATTTTTCAGTCTTTAAATCCATAGCCTACTACAGAGTTTTGCAAATAAGAGATAAAAATAAGTTGTGTACTTACCTAACTTCCCCCTTTTAGAAGACAGAGTCAACAAGGGAAGAGTTGCATTTACTTCTTTGCCATTTCAGCCTAAACTAGGATGGAACTTTAACAAAGGTGATTTTAAAAAACATCTTTATCTGGATCCAAAATGCCTTAGCACTTCAGCAGAATCAACAAGAAGTAAGTCAGCTGGAAGACTAAAGTGAAATATTTTCAGATTAATGTTCAAGATTAATTTATTTTCATTGCCCAAGAAGCAAGTGCACATGCAATGAGAACTTAATGTAGCAAACAGCAATAGGGATCAGAGAGGAATCAAGCAACTAATATGACCATATTTAGACAAGAACAGTTTCTTCTTTTATTTAGAAAAGGTCTCTGATTCAAAATAAATTTCCATTCTTCTCAGACAAGAGTCTCTTTGCAAAAGAAGAGCATATCATATTGAAACCATTACTTTGTTTTTTAATATCATCTTCCTCTATATTTGAAGATGATGCCAAAGGTGCTACTATTCCTTTGAAGGAATGCAGATTGTAAAAGAAAGCATGATCTCATTAGCTTTCTCTGCCCTAACAGCCATGTAAATTCTGTCTGGTTTCACTACTTTGCTTGTAAAATCTATGTCATTGTAACTTATGACATTCTGGGTTTCAAGAGGCATTTATATATATATATATATATATATATATATATATCAGGTCTAATGTCTGATTGGTATGTAGTGACCCAAGCTATATGCAAATTCCTAGAATATATTTTGTTCCATTATCTAATCAGATCTTCTGCTTATGTGCCCCCATTTTCCTCTGCATCTTCTCACACTGATGATGAGAATTAAGGATGTGATTTCATAGTATAAGGGTAAAAGCTGACTAACTAGATGATCACCTCATGCCACTTAAATTAACCAACAAAATACTACTGCCCTCATACCTTCTCAACTGAGAATATTTTTATTGAATCCACTAAAACTGCTTTGATAAAAAGAAAAGTGCCTCAAACCTTTGGATAAAATGAATTGACATGGTAAAGTGGGTTGAGATTAGATTTGCCCTGTGATTTTTTTAAAAATAACATTATTTTATTTGGTCATTTCTGAGCATTATTCATTGGAAACAAAGATCATTTTCTTCCCCCGACCCCCCATCCCATAGCTGACACGTGATTCCACTGGGTATCACATGTATTCTTGATTTGAACCTATTTCCATGTTGTTTGTATTTGCATTAGAGTGTTCATTTAGAGTCTCTTCTCGGTCATAACCCCTCAACCCTTGTAGTTAAGCAGTTGCTTTTCCTCCGTGTTTTTACTCCCACAGTTTATCCTCTGCTTGTAGATAGTGTTTTTTAGACCCCTGCAGATAGTTCAGGGACATTGCATTGCCACTAATGGAGAAATCATTACGTTCGATTGTACCACAATGTATCAGTCTCTGTGTACAATGTCCTTCTGGTTCTGCTCCTCTCGCTCTGCATCACTTCCTGAAGGTCGTTCCAGTCTCCATGGAATTCCTCCACTTTATTATTCCTTTTAGCACAATAGTATTCCAGCACCAACATATACTACAATTTGTTCAGCCATTCCCCAATTGAAGGGCATCCCCTCATTTTCCAATTTTTGGCCACCACAAAGAGCGCAGCTATGAATATTCTTGTACAAGTCTTTTTCCTTATTATTTCTTTGGGGTACAAACCCAGCAGGGCTATGGCTGGATCATAGTTGCCCTGTGATTCTTATGTAAAGTAGCAGGCCAATTTGGGAGGCAGCATTTGAGTGGTAGATTACTTCAGTGATGGAAGCAATTCCAGCTAAGTCACTGAGAGACTACTTGAGGGTGGGGGGATGAAAGAAGGCTTCTATCACCCCTGCTCCTTTTTCTAGATATGACCTTGTGAATTTTGAAAAGTAGAAAGCTTTTGCATTTTCCATGGATATCCTAGCAATATCCTCAGAATAGCTGAAGGCAGTGTCTGAACTGGCGTTTGAGGACAAACTACATACACTGAGGAAAGACAACTTCAGGACTACAAGAAACCAAGGAAAAGTTACACCATCCCTAATGGGAAATTAATAAAGACCTTACAAAGGGAAAGAAAAGACTTTAAGCAATCAGAAGCTCTGAGTTATCACTTTGCCACATTTGCTCTCCTGAACTTTGTATGTACTTGTAGAAAAGTGTGTCCTATTAGGTATACCATTTTACTACATACTCATTTTGTAAAGCTAATTAATTTTGATTAGTTAAATGGTGTCAACTAATAATCAATGGGATAAGAACACAAGTGGAGACCCATGAGGCATAGTACTGGTTTTGTTGCATTTTTAAGCCCTACTACCCCAAGGGTAGAGCCAATCACCCACTAAGGAGTCAACTTGCCAAAGTGAATGAGCATCAGCAGAGTAATCCTAGAGCCTCTCTTATGCTGAGAAGACAAAAACAATCACAATGAAATAAAAATAAAGCAAACAACAAAAAGTTAAATCAAGTAGGAAGCAGAGCTAGTATCCAATCTCCATTGTCACTGCCACCTCCAGTCCAGTATCAAAACTGTTGTAGCTAGGTAGTGTCATCATGCTACAGGTCTACCACCCAGTCTTATGAAGGCTGTCCTTTGAGTCTCTGCCCAGTACTAGGCACTATGAAGAATATAAAAGAGGAAGAAGGTAGGGTTCCTGTCCTCAAAGGGTTTGCAGATCAGGAGAACAATCCAGGGCTAGACACTGAGTGGTAAGTAGCAATGTAATAGGTAAATGAAGGAAAGAAAGAATAAAGTGGGCTGGAATATTCTTGAAAGCTGTAGGACTTGATCTGAATCTTGAACAATTAGTTAGGAAAAGCAATCCCCTAGGTACAAAGAATGGAAGAAACATGAGTAAGGACAGGGACAAGAAAGGATACAGGGTATGGGCAACTGAATATAATGGCTAGATAAAGTAGAGTCTTCTGGAGAGCAGTTCATAATAACAGAACTTAAAAGGATTTGGTTCAAGGTAACAGAGGGTTTTGAAAGTTAGGGAAAGAAAATTGGTTTCAATGAGATGGAAAACACACAGGGAACAAGGAAAATATGATCAAAGCTTCAAGTTGAGGTTCTCTGCAAACTTTTCATGCCAGAAAGACTCCCTAAATAGTCTTTGCTACATGCCAACCCACAGTATGTTTCCTAGCTCCTTTCTGAGGCCATAAGAAAACATACTGTTGCATAATTTGTTTCAATTTGTTCTTTAAAAAAGTTTCTCTACCCACTTACCTTATGGTTACCTCCCTTAATGTACCCAACAGTACCCTCACATGCAAATTTGCTTGGATCTCCATTTTTTTGATCATCCTACTTGTTTCTTCTAGATACCCCCTGTTTCTGGAACACCTTATTTCGTAGAGTCCTCAAAGCTTTCTTGCCTTCAGATAAGTAGTCCCTACAATCTTCCTCAGTCCAGAAGCTTGCTCTAATGGAAATTAAGTAGCAAATCCCCTCTGTTCTAAAACTAAAAAAATTTTTTATATCTAAATACATGCACAATGGTATAAGCTCATCGACTCATAAATTTTGCGGAAGACAAAAAAAATTGAGGGAATTTGCTAATGCATTAGATAACAGAATCAAGATCCAAAAGGATTTTGACAGGCTATAGTTCTGAGTTCGATCTCTGAAGGTAATATTCAAAGAAGATAAATATAAAGTCTTGCATTTGAGTATCAAAAAACTTGACAAGTACAAGCTGGAAGAACCATGGTTAGACAGCCATTATTCTGAAAAAGATCTTGGTGTGATGGTGTATTTATAAGCTCCATATGAGTCAGCAGAGTGATGTGGCAGCTTTAAAAAAATGTGATCTTAGGGACATTGCTTCCAAAAATAGGGTACTAATAGTTGCACTGTTCTCTTCATTCTATCTCATATGGATTATTGTGTTCATTTCAGAAAATTATGGCTTAAGAACATTGATAAACTGAGAATTCAGAGACAGGCCACCAAGACAATGAAGGGCCTTGAATCTATGCTATATGAGAACTGGTTGAAGGCACTGGGCATGTTTAGTTGAAAGAAGGCACTCAGGGGACTTGGTAAATGACTTCAAGTACTTGAAGGGCTCTTTGAAGTCGAGGAAGAATTAGTATTACACTGCTTGGCCCCAAAGGAGAGAACAAGCTGTAAATGGTAGAAGTTACAAAGAGGTAAATTTATAATTGACATGAGGAAAAACTTCCCAAAAATTATTTGTCCCAAAATGGAATGGCCTGTCTCAAGAGGTAGTGGATTTTCCCTCTTGGGATGTCTTAAGGCAGAGATTAGAAGATGATTTGTTGGATTTATTATAGTGGAGATTCTTTTAATTTAGTGGAATGGAATAAGTGGCCACTGAGGTCTCTCTCCACTATCAAAAAATCCTGTCATTCTAGATTTCTTTTATGTGTAAGTAACTTTAAATTCAATAAAAACTAATTTCATGTTTGGCTTACAGAATAAAATTCATTACTTCATAATCTCATTACATATGAATTGATCTGTTTGCAAATATCAATAGAGATAATTTTTGTTAAATCTATATCATCTCATATAAAGATGCTTTAATAAAGTTTTTATAATAATAGTATTTTGAATGATAAATGAGGAATGAAACATAAAACATTTATTAAGCACTTACTATATGCCAGGAATTGTACTAATTGAAAATACAAAAAGAAAGAAGGAGGCAGAGGAGGGCCATACTACTATGACCAACAAAACATCAAGGAAAGAGCAAGCAGAGTCTAGAACCACAGAGTCACTGGATAATCTTTACTTTACTCTCCTACCTCCTAGAAGAATATCAAGAGAGCAAGATGTCCATACTTTAAATATCTTTTGATCTAAGGGAATATATAATAAGGGGTTCAGATTTGAAATCATTTCCTTGATCACTCCTATCAAAGTAAGTTTACCCAGTTTGGCTCACTTCTCCTAAATGCTGATTACCCAAAAGACTATCATGGATAATTAGGAAACCTCTTTATCAAATAAAATGCTGAACAGAAATCAGAAAAATTATAAAGATTAGGGTAAATAATACAGCAGAGCAATGAAGTTTTGTACATTGAGAATAAGTTAAAATGTCAGCTCAACCAAGGAGAAAACAAATTTAATTTTTTGTGGGGGTGGGGTGGAAGGGGCAGGAAGATCAGTCAGCTCTTAGTCTCCAAGAGAGAAGGCAATAAGAATAAAGTCTGGCTCTGTCTGAATTCTCCCATCTGACATTCAAAAGTTTATCCTTATCCCCAAATCCTCATCATGAACCATCTCTCCTGAACTACTTCCCTAACTATTTGGCCCCTATTCAACTCAGTCACCCAAGAGTCAAATCTCTGTTTCCACATATAGCATTCAGTATCATAGAGCTGTCCCTCAGGAAAATTGCCTCAGGCCTAGGAGGAACCAGGGTTACTGGATGGCTAGTAAGTGGCTTGTAGGCCTGGTTCCAAGCAAGTTAAGGCAATGATCATAATGACGAAATGTCCATATCTCTTCAGAGTATGTTGCCAAACTAAGATGAGTTACAAAATCACATGTCTTGCAATAGGGCTAACCATTTCCTAGAAATAGGGGCTTAATTGTGATTTTTAATGGTAATTAGCCATTTTGATCCATGACTCCTACTTACTGCCTGTGTGACTTGTGCTAGATTTTCTCTAAATTCCCACACAACTTTAAAGACATGATGACTTTCTTTTCTCTTAGCATCTCTTCTCAAGCTTCAAATAGGAATTAATAACCAATTCCCTTATCTTCCCTTCAGATCTTATCTCAGTTGTCACTTCTTACTGGAAGACTTTCCTAATCTCCCTTCTAAAACTATAGGAGCATTCATTTATCCGTATTATCCGTATACATATATGCTGTGTCCTGCTCCTCTCTCCCTACCTTCCTCACTGGAATATAAGCTCTCTAAGGGCAGATATTACTTCATTTTTTTTTGTCTCTGTACCCTCAGAACCTACAAAATATCTTTCACATAGCAGATGTTTAATTAAGATTGCATCAAATTAATTCTGCCTTATAAATATAGCTGATTAAATCATTCAGGAAGTTGAATAAAAAATCTAATAATCACACCTTTATACATTTTATATACTTTAAAGTTAGCCTATGGCATGATGTGAACTTCTAAAAGATGTATTGACTATGTCAAAGACACTCTACAATCAAGCTCCAACCTACCTTTCCACTCTTATCCTATTTCATGTACTTTATGTCAACGTTTTACAACTGGTTTATGCCAAAGCTTTACACGTCTGAAAGATTCTTCTATTAAAAGTCCTTCCTTTTTTTTCTTTAGCTCTTAATACCTGCCCAATGAGAAGCCTGAGATTGGGTCACGTAGTCCATGGCAGACAAACATAGACATCTTAGAGTGCTCAACAGAACTTGAGTCAGGAAACACTGCTCTACTGGCCAACCGGAAATGCAGAAACAAGGCCAAATAGAGATTATCAAGACTTAGGTCATGAGACCTAATGTCAGAGAGAATGTCAGAGGCAAGGCTGTAGCTCAGAGTCCCTGTCTCTTGTTTGCTACAGTAAAACATATTTTCTCAGAAAAGAACACTATGATTCTTCTTGAACTATGTTGCCAGTCAGCAGCTTTAGTCAACATTGTAGTCTAATTTTTTTAAGATAAAATATTTCAAAAATATGAAAATTAAAGTAGACTTTTCAAGGAAAGTCAGGCAATCACTTCTTTAAAATATTTACTCTCATTATTTTAAAGTTAAAGCTGGTTTTTAGATCATTGTTATTCCATTTAAAAAGGATACAGAGGGAGCAGCTGGGTAGCTCAGTGGATTGAGAACCAGGCCTAGAGACGGGAGGTCCTAGGTTCAAATCTGACCTCAGACACTTCCCAGCTGTGTGACCCTGGGCAAGTCACTTGATCCCCATTGCCTAGCCCTTACCACTCTTCTGCCTTGGAGCCAATACACAGTATTGACTCCAAGATGGAAGGTAAGGGTTTAAAAAAAAAAAGATGCAGAAACTATAGGAAAAAAATAATTGTTCTCAAGATCGTTTGCCTTTTTCAAATTTTGATACAGATTTGAAACTTGTGATTTCACTGGCATGAATGTTTTTTTTTCATTCCCTTCATGACTTGGTAGAAGATTTCATGAGTTGATATAGCCAAAAACATTCATTACCTGGTGGTCTTGAGGCTTCAGAGGAGGTACTTTGGGAGAAAAGTGGTACAGATTATATAATCAAAGCTTTCTTTCTCCTCCTAGGACCACAGATGTGGAGCTGGAAGCAAACTTTTTAGTGTTTTAGTATTATTACAATTCATATTATTAGATGTTAGAGATGAAGGAAGGAACTTTAGTCTAGGGAACTAAAGAGGCTTGTGAAGATTAAGTGAGTTGTAATGTCAGAGCTGGAATTTAGATCAAAATCCTTGGAAAAGTGAGAACATTTCAAATGGCATATTCACCTCTATATAGGTAGATCTATTGCCTATTGAATTAAATTAAAGAAGACTCCTAAACATATATCCCAAGAAGGTCAAAGGCAAAAAGAGGTCCTACAATCATAGTAACACTTTTTGTGCTAGAAAGAAAGAAAGAAAAAAGAAAGGAAGGAAGGAAGGAAGGAAGGAAGGAAGGAAGGAAGGAAGGAAGGAAGGAAGGAAGGAAGGAAGGAAGAAAGGAAGGAAGGAAAAAAGGAAACCAAGTGGCTAGCTATTGATTATAAAATAGCTAAACAAACTGTGTTAATTGACTCCATTGAATGAAAATTATTCATTAATATGAGTTCAGAAAAACATAAGAAGACTCACAAGAACTATCATATAACTGAGCAAAACCAGAGGAAGAATATACACAATGACTAGAATAATATGAATTATAACAACACTAAAAAACAAACTCAGATTAATTTTGGCTAATCTTGGTCCTAGAAAATCAACAATGAAACACACATCCCTGATCTTTGTAAAGATCTGAGAAGCTATGGGTGCCATACATATTCATTGTCAGTCATTTTATCAGTTGGTTTTTCATAATTGTTTTTTATTACTAGAAAGACTTTAATGTTTATGGGGATAGGAATGGGAAATAATATCAGAAAAAAAGTCTGTAGTGTATTGAGCAAAAAAAAGTCAATGAAACTTTTACTTTTTTCTTCTTAAAAAATACTCGATAGTGCTAACAAATCTGTTATCTCATCAATGTAGGTATTTGTTTGAAAAGTTCAGATCACAACCTATTCAAATCTACCATCCTAGGCAAACTCTTGAATCAACACATAAAGAGAGAAGAATTGGAGAGTTTATAGTCAACATTTATATTTTATGGCTTATTTATGTAAGATTTTAAAATAAAATAACACCAAAATCATATAGGTTCAAGCAGAAAGTCAGAAAAATACATTCATTTTAGTTGTAACAGCTAGGAACTAGTATGATCTTTTTTTCCACTGGTGCTGATTTTAGGTACTATGTCATATTCCTTATATCTATCTTCAGTGTATAACAAAATACCTCAGAATTGGCACCTAAGTATTCAATGAATGAATGAATGAAGTGTCTAGTAATTTTTACTCTGTATTTTTGACACTGCTGCATTTGCTGATATAAAAGATCTAGTTTTGAGTAGTTGTTATTTATTCATGATAAGCCTCCTCTGAATGAGGAAACAATAGCTTGAATGGGTGTATACCCAAGACAAACTAAAAATATGACCTTAGAGAAGAGCAATACCAGCTCTTTTTTTGTTTTGTTTTCTAACATAGTACAAAGTAAGTCAAATTCTTGCTTGATAAAGCAGAAACTAAAAAGAAAAAATTTTCATAAAAAGTATCCATCTAAAATTGTTAAATTATAACATAATCAAAGGCAAATTCTTTCACAGAGTGATGTCTACAAATATATCTTGTATCACAATTGTTTAGATAACATTTATGAGAAAAGAGCATGAAAAGCAATGTTTAGTTCACCCAATTCATTCTGATATTGACAATGGAAAACTGAATTTCAAGACTAGAGGCAGATTGTCAATGCTATAACAGTATAGATAGCTCTGCTTTCTTTTAGGACAATCAACAAGAAGACAAGGTACTACTTTGTTGCATAATGCTGAGTGTTGCTTGTCTAACTTAAAAAAAAAGTAAGATTCAAAGTACAATAATCAAGTTGAAATCATCTGCTATAGCTTTCTATCACTTCCTGGTTTTGTTCTTTAAAAAGCTTTATTGCTACCTTTTATTTTTGACATCACAGATATCTGCTTGCATATATGCTCTTCACCCTATGTTGCCATGGAATCCTCTCCTGGTCCCAAAAGAAAACAGTTAAGGAAAACTAGCTAATTCAGCAGAATGACAGCAATATGACATTCAGCCCCTGTAGTTCCCTATCTTTTTACCAAGAAGAAGGAGATGTTTCTTTATTTGTCCCTTGAATCAGCTTTAGTCCTTAGGGCCAAAATGAAGTCTTCATATCACTTCTCATTACAAATAAAACCTGAAACCTGTAAATCTCTACTTTAACTACATATTCCAGTTGCTCAGTCAGGTTTTTGGATTTTAATTTTTTTATTATAATTTAACAAATTTCAAAATACAAAGAAAAACCTAAAAGACAGCTGCATATGAAATATGAACTTCTGTAAGACTAATTTATTTTTAATTCATTATATGAAGCTTCAAATTTAATATGGTAGTTTCATCACTAACCTGTTTATGTATTTTCTTTATCAGAACTTTTCTGCTCTCTTCTGTTTATATTTTGGCAATTCATTGACTTCGCCTCCTCTTCCTTCTTCTTCCTCTTCTTCTCCTTCTTCATAACAGTTAGCATTTATATAGTACTTTAAAATAAGCAAAGTCACTTACAAATATCTCATTTTATTATCAAAACAACCCTGAAAGATAGGTATTATTATTATTATCCCTGTTATACACATTAACCAACTGAGGCAGATAGAGATGAAGTGACTTGCCCAGGAGCAAGATCTAAGGTCACTTTTGAACTCGGGTTTTCTGACTCCAAGTGCTGTATCACCTAGGTTCCTATTAAATATGAGTATCATTACCTCCTTATTCTGTCTCAAATCTCCTCCACATCAAAAAGGGAAAAATAAAAGCCTTCCCTCATTAAAAAAAATAGTCATGTAAAACAAGTATGTAAAATTAGGACTAAAGAATATTCCAGCCTAACTGGAATGTTTTCATTTTACAAATGTGGAAAACCAAGGAACTATATACATTAACTACCTTATACATACATACATACAGTTAGCAAAAATTTTTGTACCCAAACCCAAGTCTCCTGGCTCTTAATTCTGGCTTTTCCCCATTATTCTTTCCATTATATCCTGATGCTACTATTTGAGTATGAAACACACTAAAACTTATTACTAGTTTTACACATGAATATCATCTCTAGAGACATTCTGCATTTTTAAAATAGGAAACTGTTAACTCTGTCCTTCCCTTCTCCCCATTAAAGAAGGCATCATTTTACTAAAAAAAAAGTGTATATATAAAACTCATTACTCATTTCTATTTAACTGTTCTTTTTCTAGAGGTAGACATTCTTTAAACGATATTAATATGGCTGTATATAAAAGATCTCTTGATTCTGCTTGTTTCACTCTTCATACTTTCTTGTAGGTCTTTCCATGGTTTTCCAAAATTAAGCTGTTCATCATTAATTAGGGTACAGAAGCATTTCATCACAAATGCCACAACTTGTTTAGTCATTCCCAATTGATGAGCATCTCTTCAATTTCCAGGTCTTTGCCACTGCAAAGAGAGCTATTTTAAATATTTTAGAATATATAGATTCTTTTCCTTTTTTTCCTGATCATGTTAGGAAAAAAGCCTAACAAAGGCATTTCTGGGTCAAAAGATATACACAGATTTATATAACTTTGAGTAAAATTCCAGATTGCTCTCCAAAATGGCTGGATTGATTCACAGTCCCAATAATGGTGTATATGCCCCCATTTTCCCATATATGCTCCAATATTTGCCATTTTATTCTTTTATCATTTTAGCTAATCTTATAGGTATGAGATGATATCTCAGAGATGTTTTGATTTACATTTTTCTCATCAATAATGATTTAGAGCATTTTTCATACAGTTACAGATAGCTTTGATCTATTCATTTAAACACTGTTTATAGCTTTTGACTATCTGACAATTGGGAAATGACCCATATTCTTATATAATACAAAATTCTATATATATTTCAGATATGAGATCTCTTTCTGAGAAACTATTAATCCCTCCCAATTTACTGTTTTCCTTTTAATCTAGGCTACATTTGTTTTATTTGTACAAAACCCTTTTAATATAATATATTCAAAATTATACATTTTACATCTCATGTTACTTTCTATCTCTTGTTTATTAATAAATTCTTCTTATATCCATAAGTTTCTATTCTTCTAATACCTTCCTTTATACCTCGGTCATGTATTCATTTATTATTTATTATTTAGGGCAAGAACTTGGAAATCAAATTTTTTTATAAATTTTTATAAGTTTTTATAAATATAAAAATTGTCTTATATGTAACTGGGAAAAAATTAAATATTTTTAAAAATAAATATTTTAATAGATGAGATTAAGTATATGGATCTGTAGTTTCTGATATTCTCAACATCATATTTTTTCAGCATTAATAAGGTTCACATTTTTGATATGTTCCTCTCACATATTTTTGTATATAGGTTTCTCAGTACCATCATAGCTGTATCACCTTTAGCACAGATCTCTTCTCTATACATTCATCCAATCTAGCAGCTTTTCCCATCTTTGCTCTTTTGAGTGCCATTTCCTCCACAATAAGTATATCCGGGACTCTGATGTTCGGATATAAAAATTCTCTTTAATGGAGAAAGCAGTGTGAAAAATGATGTTTGCAAATGTTTTCCATTTTTCTTGTTTGTAGTTTTTTCATTTTTCATCCCTGAAAGCTCTCAGAATGATTAAGCTTAGGTGGATATCTTGCCAAGCTAAACTGATTTTGCCCTCCACTAGTTCTCGTACGTTTGTGAGTTGATTCTGTATATAATCATCCATTAGCCTTCATCTTAAAGTTTTGCAAACAAGTTTGCATTCTAAACTTTACTTTTGGCAGCTGGTTCTTGCCATCTGGAAAGAAAGTTAAAAGTTTGCTGGGTTGGGCATTTCTGAGCTCTTTTATTTGTCTCCTTGTTTTGGCAATTGTTTAAATTTTTCTGAACAAAATTATTGTAGTTAATGTCAGTATCAGTTTTTTTTTTACATTCATGTTTTTTTAATTTGTTTGCACCTCATCAACCATTTCCATGAAATTACCAACACATATACTAGCTAGAGTATACTATCACTGAACTCATTGAAAATTGTAGATATTGATTTTTTAAAAAAAGGTCTTAATTATTTATACATATGCATGTGCAGCTAGGTGATACAGTGGATACAGAGTTGGACTTGGAGACAGGAAGACCTGAATTCAAATTCTACTACTTATCCTGACACTTATTAGCTTTGTAACTAACCTCTCATTAATTTCGATTATTTGTTTAAATAATTCAGGGTTAAACAGTTTTAATTTTACACCTTGTGTTTTCTAATACTTCTTTTTTATACAATCTGATTTTAGCCTGATCAGTTGATATTAAAAAAGAAAGAGTTGCCTTAGGGATTATTCCCACAAAATTTTCTTTTGATGCATTAAAATATCTTTTTCATTATTTGTGGTGCTGTTTGGTGTTTTTTACATCCATTGCTTACTACTTATTTTTCTTTTCTTCAAAAAAAGTATTCCTGCTATGAAGGTATGAGGCTTCTGTATGATCTAGGTCTTCAATTTCTCTCATTTCTTATTCCTGAGCCATGCTTTCCATACACTTTTTTTCATCCTCAACTTTCCCCATGTTTTCTTTGAAGTCATCAATTACTAATGTGTATATTCATTTGATTTGGAGGGTCTTATCAAGTTCTTTGTAGAATTTCTGAATCACTTCATCCTTGAAAACAAATGATTTGGGTTTTCTTTTCTTTTCCCAATTACATGTAATAACAATTTTCAGTATATGTTTTCCAAAATTATAAGATCCAACTTGTCTCTTTTCTTCTCTTCACTCCCTGCTCCCTGAGATGGCAAGGAATTTGATCTGGGTTGTATATGTATGATCATGCAAAATATTTCCATATTTATATTATTGTGAAAAAATATCATTTAAAACCAAATCCCAAAAATAAAAATGCAAATTATGTTTTGATCTTTATTCAGGCTCCAACAGTTCTTTTTCTTGAGGTATATATAGCATTATTTGTCATATTTCCTTTAGAATAAGACCTAGAACATTGTATTGCTGAGAATAGTGAAGTCTTTCACAGCTGATCATTGTACAATATTGCTGTTATTGTGTACAACATTCTCCTGCTCACTTCACTTTGCATCAGTTCATGTAGATGTTTCCAGATTTTTCTGAAATTATCCTGCTCATCATTTCTTATAGAGAAATAATATTCCATTATAACTATATACTGTAATTTGTTCAGTCATTGCCTAATTGATGAAAATCTCAATTTTCAATTCTTTGCCACCTCAAAAAGAACTGCTATAAGTATTTTTCTACAGATAAGTTGTTTTCCTTTTAAAAAGTCTCTTTTGGATACAGATTTAGTAATGATATTACTGGATCAAAGGGTATACATGATTTTATAGCCCTTTGGGCATAGTTCTAAATTGCCCTACAGAATGGTTCAATCAGTTCACAACTCTACCAGCAATGCATTAGTGTCCCCATTTTGCCATATCCTTTCCAACATTTGTCCTCAGAAACAAATGTTAATATGTAAAGTAAATTTTTCCATAACAGTACCAAAATACACAATGGTCAAGTATCCTATGAACTAATGTTTCACGTTACAACTAGACATGATAAAGTCCATTCCACTAACTTCTCACTTTGAGTTTCCAAGGAGTACAGGTGAGTCATACTTCTACTTAGCTGCAACCTTGTTCTGATTTTGTTTATAGAAAGAATGTCGAGATTGATATGATACAGTTCCTATAAAAATATGTCTACTCATTGGTGACTGGAAAAGAATCTCATATTTGGAGTTCTTAAGGGCAAAGTGGAGTTTGATCGAAAAACTATCTGATTTTTGAAAACTTCTGCTGCCTTTCCCACCACAGTAAAGGCAGAAATAAAAGTGGTCCTCTCATGGCTGAAGGCTATTATTCCTTTGTTTTATCAATTGCCCTGGCCAGAACAACAAAACAAACAAGAAGCTATTTCCCAGATGACCAGCTTGCTGGTGATGTGCTTCTTCATAATCAGCTAGATTGATCCTTGGAAAACAGAATTGGTCTATTACAGAGCCATACTCAAAGTCTTTCCAGCAGGGTAGAACCTGAAACAGAGATTGTTCTCTGTTGATACAACTTTGAAGAACCCAGGATCACACACATAGCACAGTAAAGCACTGGAATATCAACTTTGGGGAGGAAGATTTTGTCTAGAAGAAAGTATTAGTATAGAGTCACTCTTTCCCTTGCAAAATATTTTACTAAGATTTAACATGACTGTTATTAGAAACCATCCAAACAATTCTGGTTTTGGTATGTCCCCAAAAGGAAACATTGATATCAGGACACTTTGTGATAGCTAAAGCATACTAAATTCTTCCAGTATTTTAGACCACACAGATAATTTAAGGTAGTTTTTTTCCCCCCCTGATTCAAAAATTGGGGTTGGGGGGGGCAGCTGGGTGACTCAATGGATTGAGAGTCAGGCCTAGAGACGGGAGGTCCTAGGTTCAAATCTGGCCTCAGACACTTCCCAGCTGTGTAACCCTGGGCAAGTCACTTGACCCCCATTGCCTAGCCCTGACCACTCTTCTGCCTTGGAGCCAATACACAGTATTGATTCCAAGATGGAAGGTAAAGGTTTTTATAAAAAAAAAATGTGGGGCAGGGTATTTTAATTTTTATTTAAGAAGTTATGACTTCAATAACATATTTCTTTACTTTGCTTATATCTACAAATGGTGACTATATAAACCATTTAAAATTAACAAATCAATTTTTATCAAAATACCAGTCAATTTTAATGAGTCTGAAGAGTTGGGATGACAAACTTTGCCTTCATAACAGTTTTACTTATGGTAGCACTTACCATTTGAAATTGTCTCATGGGTGCTTTAGGTTAGTGATTCCTATATCAAATTATTTCAAATTAAATTTTGAGTTTTTTTCTTCTTTGCCAATCTCTTATAATTAGTCTAAAGTCCTTTCCTTCTTTTATAAACTATATAAAAATGCTCTGATTTTTGTATTGAGATCATATTTTATTTTATTGTAGAGAAAAAGGTTAAAATGTATACATATATAGCAGTTATGCATTCTTATAAGATATATATATATAAGCAAAGATAATAAGCATAATTTAATGTCTTTTAAAAACCACACAAGAAATCTATAATATAACTTAAACATAAATGAAGATAAATATTCATCATTAAGAATCTTCAGTCTCCTATTCTTACTTGGTGAAGATTTCAGTGCTTAAGACAAGAAGGTTGGAGATATAGCAGAAAATTACTTTTAGTATTCACATTCTAGGAAGAGGCATTAATAAGTACAATGAATATAAGGAGACCTTTAAAATATTTTACTTAGGAAACATGAACAAAAATGTTGTCTTAGTACTAAAAATCTTGGCTACTACTTATTCAGATGTGTTAAATTTTTTATTTTGTAGGTATATAAAACAAAAATAATACCTGAAAAATGCATACTAAAGAAAAATATGTTAGAACTAACACCACTTATAAGTCACTTAGAGAAGAATCCAAAAGAACAGAAAAGACCAGAGATTTCTACCAAAGAAATGTGACAGAGAAGGTATCAGCATGTATCAACCCATTTGCTTATTCTCCTCTCTATAAAATACTCACCCTTGATAAACATTCCCCAGATACAAAAACAAATTATTTTGTTTACAAATTATAGTATAGATCCCATTATAACAAAGGTCATTATTTCATAGAGTCAAGTCAATAGTAAGTCAAACTGTGTCTTATGAAAAATGAAATATATACATACATAAATACAACAAAATATGAATTTAACAATAGCTTAAAAAGCAAATTGTCTTGTTTCCTGGCATCAGGATCATAAATATCTTCCACTGTAGTAATATTCACATTATGTACATATTTTATCTCCCAGTTTTTTGCCATAAAGATCTAAAATATACATAAATATATATATTTTAGGGCATCTTTGTCAACAAAATCTATATGAGAAGAAGATAAAGGTAGCCTCGAATTTAAGAAATTAAGAATAACAAGGTTTAGAAGATTTTCTTTATATTCTTATATATATATTCTTATGTTCTCAGAAATGACTGAGAGCCATAAGGAATATAACATCCTTCTGTATGAAACATATACTAACTTTATTTTTAAGATAAATATAATAAAACATAAGTAAGAAGGGAGTTAAGGAGCTGAATAATTTTAGGAAAACTAGAGATTGAAAAATTGTTGATTACTGAAAGGAGTAACATTTCTTCAATGTATCTAGAACTGATCTTACCTTAGGTCATAAAACTTCACAAACATACAGAAAAGCATAACTATTACATATGTCCTTTCATGATTATAATGCAATAAAATTATATTAAATAGCCAATTGAAAATTATTTTAAATCAAATGATTAAATTACTAAAAAATTGTTGGTTCAAAGAATAAATCACACAAATGGTACACAAAAAAACTTTGTAAAGGATATAAAATTGCATTCCTTTCATGAGAAGAGTTTTGTGGCTGACAATTCTTTCTTCAAAGCCTTTAATTAATCTATTTTTATTTCTTATTTATTTTTTCCCAGCTACTCTTATAGTTCTTATGACCACTATTTTTTTTAAATTTGAGCTTCTGCATGTACTTTCTCTGAAGTTATCCTTTTCTTCTTGGTTTAACTCTTGTCCTTATTTTTTAATTACATTCACTCTTTCTTCTCTTTGTATTTCTAGCCTCAGTTCTTGGATTGGGGCTTTATTCCAAGGCTAGACCACCATTTTCTTGGATATTTTTAGATGGGTTGATTAGATCCTTTTTTATTCTAATCTGTTTTCTGGCTTTCATTACAACTGCTGCAAGTACTAGGTCTTTTGCTTTGCCTTAATCCCTGGGTTGTATCTTCGTCTTTTAGGGATCCATTGAAGTGTTGGCCTTGCCTCATCTCTATCTCTTTTTCCTTGCACAATTAACTATTGGAAGTGGATTCCACTCTTTGTGTAGCCCTGATAAGCTCTGGTTAGATACTGTTTATTGCACTGGTCTCAGATTTCTCAAAAGAGCCCCTTATCACTGGATTTAAGGTACTGAGGTAGCCCAGTTTTCTTTGGAGGTTTCTACTGCTATGAGGAGGGAAAAGGTGGGAAGTACCTTCTTGTTCAGTGACCTATAGGATCAGTCAAATTGTTGCAAGTGACAGTAAGTAGAAGGAGGAATAAAAATGAATCACATTTGGAAAACTGTACAGTATTTTCAATGAACCCTAAATCCTCATAGACGTGTAAACCTTCTACTACTAGTGTTTTCCTCCCAATACAATATTAGTATTTGGCTATATAGATTTGGGAATTATTTTCATGGAGATGATAAGCGATTGAATTGAAGCTGATCAATTATTGAGAAGATAAAGAGAAAGAAGAGAAGAAGGTAGTCCCAAGAAGAATGAAATATGCAACATTACAAGAGAATTAAGGATTTAGAGCCTATCTCTATAGAGGTGAAATAAGACCTCCTAAGAATTATATGCTTATATTTTGGGTAGCTTTTATTCAATGATAGTACCTGCTGAAAAGATATATTGGATACAAGAAGCAGACTTTTTTCAGGTCTGAATTTCAGAGGCAAGCAGGATTAAAATACATGTTCCAGATATCTGTGCTTTCCCCATAAAAACAGAATTCCTCATTTTAAATACATACATACATACAAATATATATATATATATATATATATATATATATATATATATATATATATATATATGTTGCTTAACTTCTAGTTTGCACTTTGGGCAATAAAATACCCCCAGACAGCAAGAAATGAAAGAAGTATAAAACCAGAACTACAAATGGTGTGCTTTTTCTCCTACTTTACTGGTCTAGGTTTCATTTATCTAAAATTTTACTATCTTTTGTACCTTGAAGGGAAGCCATTTTTTACTCTGTCCTTTACCTCAGGACTTTTTAATGGTTCCTGGCCTTAACTATTTCTGGCTGCTACTGAAATGAAAGGTATCAACTACTTCCCTATTACTTAGTAATTGGTAATTGTTCTGTTTGTCATTTTGCCAATGTTGTCAATGACTTACCATTTGAAGTTCTGAACCCCTGATTGTTCCCACTGACTGTCAAATCCCTTTCTTGAAAAGGGTTGCAGTTAATGTCCCTACCTTTTGGCCTGATGCCAGTTCATTCATTCAAAGTTCTTCACTGACTTCCTAAATGGAACATACCTTTTTCTAAACTAATATTTGATAACTATCAAATAAAAAAGCAATGTATTTGTTTTTCAATTAACAAGCATTTTTATTTCATCTCCTGAGAGAGATAAAAAAAAGAAATACAAAACAAAACCTCAAACCCTTATATAAAATATACGGAGTCAAACAAAACAAATTTCCACATTGGTCAAGTCCAAAACTGTATGTTTAATTCTTAATCTTAAGTCCCTCTTCTCTCTGTCAGGGGGTAAGTAGCATGTTTTATCATTGATATTCCAGAATTGTGACTGGCCAGTAGAAAAAAATATTTTAAGCTAGATCATGTAGAATTGTTTATAGGTGGTGGTATTATAGTAATTTAACTTGGCATTCTTTTTATAAGCTAAAAATTGAAATTTTCTTTTCTGAAAGTTCTCCAAAGTTTTCAGGCAACATCAACAACAAAAGTTTTATAAGAACTATGTAAAATTCAATAATAGCACCACCTATCTCAAAAGTGTGTTGTGAGGACACAATGAAATTTCATATGTATACATTTATATGTAGTACTTGGCTATGAGCCCTAAAGCCCTCTATAAATGCTGGCTATTATAATATCAATAATAATTCTTACTTTGCTTTCTCACACATACTTAATCATACTAAATTATAAGGTTGTTTGTGCCCTATTTATCCATTTCTATGGCTCAGAAAGGAAGCTATCTGTGCCCCTCCAGAAACACACACACACACACACACACACACACACACACACACACACACACACACACATGAACTCCCTTCCAGTTTTGGGGAGGGTTTGAAAAATATTCATTGATTTGATTGTATGGTATACCCAGGAAGCCACGGAGCAGTACACTCCCATGTTATGAATTTGTGATCCTCTTAACAAAGGTATTTGCTCTATCAGTGCCAATTGTAATGTTTTGGCACCTTTTCACCTTGAGTCTTATCTAAGTCACCAAAGAAATCTTACCCAGATGTTCTTTTAGTCTTTGTGATCTTAGCCTTTGTACCTAGGTACCACTACAGAATAATTCTAGTCCATCTATTAAGTCTCACTGCTCCTACACAATCTCCTTTATCACTCATATAGCTCTGATGCTATTTTAGGCCACTTTTTACATGTAATTTGTTGGCGGTAATGGTCCTGCATTATACTTATGTCTACCATGTGGTGCTCTATTGCCTTTTGGGTGACCTCAAATTGTGATTCTCAGAGATTAGGACAATCTGTGATCAGAAGAAGTATGATGATAACTCAGCATCTGAAGGGAATGGAGGAATCTGGCTGTCAGCAAAGCTAGAGATCTGTAACCTACTGATAGCTATTTAAATATAACACATTCTCTGGGGAGACTCTTACAATCTCCATTGACATTGGCAGGCCATGTTCCTGGAGTTCAGCTACGTTGTTCGTTGTTCCCTCAGAATACTAGAAATAGCCCTCAATGCTTGGAGGATGTCTTCTTTCTAATGCTATAGATAGCTTGTGAGTCCACACCAATAAATGCCCCTGCATAATTATTAGTTGATATCAATTAGCCAGACCTGCTTAGCTTTGTAAAAGGGTATTCACTAAAGTGGTATAGAAAGAACAAAACTTCTCCCCAAATCTATGATCCACTCTCCCACCAGCACACAAAAAGTTCAGGGGAAAGTGGGCTGAAAATTAGAGGGTACCTTTGCCAAAGTGGTATTTCACAGTATCTGGAAGTCTTTCTGCAAGTACACTAGATATCCACTTGAGGTATGATGCTGCTTTTCTGCTGAATTCTTTGTAGAGTCTTGAATTGGCTTTCCTCATTCTATCTGGTCTGTGGGAAGTCCAAACCTTCCAAATGCTTTAAAATTCAAAAAGCTCTGGCCAAGGTAGGGAAAGATTGAGACCAAGACTACAAACTCTGCTTCTCTTGCTCCTCCAAATGAAGTCTTTTCTAGGGCATTAGGCAGAATATACTATACTCTGAAATGCCAAGAGCCCAAATCTCCAACTAGCTTGATGGTTTTATTACAGAAGGAACAGCAAATAAATCCCTCTGCCAATCTAAGTAGACTTCTAATCCCATTTAGTGTTCTCCCTTGATAAATGTATCAGATGCTGGCATTTTATCAAAGATTTTAAAAGGACAAAAAGTGACTTAATTGACTTAATCTACCCACTCCTAAACTAACATGTTTGTGTCATCTCTTTTGCTTGATGGTCACAAATAAAGGTGGCATTAAGGTCAGTCATGTTTATGGTGACATGCCATATTATTATGTCTAGAGTTCACTGGTATATAGCACACTGCTGAGGAGGGTGGAGTCTTCCTGGTGGGTGAGGCCTCAAACCAAGATTGTCATTCAATAAATCCATTCTGAGCACAGATTCCCAGATTAACTGCTGCCAACAAAGGGACAGAGGCAGGAGTTCTGTAAGATCAATGTTGTTTTTTAGAGTACTCCCTGAGTGCTACTGGTATTCACTGGAGCCCACAAACCCAACAAAATAAATGTCATTGGGAGGACCTGGACCCTCACAACGGAAAAGGGTCAGTAACTGGGCCGAAAGCCCTCTGATGGGGTTAAATAGGGATTTGGGGTCCTTCCTGCTGAGTCACTATGGCCGATTTAATTAAAGTTAGGAGAGGCAAGAGTCAAGAATACCAGAACTCAACAAGTAAGCAAAGGGAACAATAAGAAATCTGGCTCATGGGGTCATGAGGCTAGAGCTAAAAATGCAGAGATTAGAATCTGGAGGGAAATATATGAAGCTGACAAAAGGGCTGTGTCATATCACCAAGTCAGGTCCAGGCGTGTAGAGTGAGGAGAAATAGGGAATTACCAAAATTTTGCTTCACAGTGTTATGCCAAAGGCATCAAACCACTGGAAAAAGAGTGAGGTAATTAAATACTTAGTTGAGATTGGTGTCCTCTTGTCTAACAATCCCCTTCATACCCACTAAAGAACTCTCAAATAGTATTCTAAATTACCATAAAAAATTCCAATATCATACTTTTGCATATAAACCCCCCCCAAGAGAATTTGGATTGGGGTTTACCAAATTTTCCTCCTCTGGAAAACAAACAAACAAAAACATGGGTCTAACTAGATCTAAGGTTCCTCTGATCTCAAAAATCTCATGATCTGATGATCTTGTAAATAGAGGAAACTTTTCTTATACAGTACAGACAGCTACTTTCTCTTAGGCAGTGTATATATACATGCTTTCTCTTATGCAGCTACACAAATGTAGAGAATTTATTCTAATAGGAAGGCATAGAGATGTAGAAGTGCTTTCTTTTATAGGTTTACAGCTAATCCAAGAAATCATTAGTGGTAGAATGGAAAGAATGCTGTCACTGCCATCAGAGACTCTCAACTCTAATGTTTACTACTTATATGACCTTGGTAAAGTCCCCAAACCTTTTGGACCTTGGTTTTCCCATATATAAAATAAAGGAATGCACTAGAGGACCTCTAAGATTTATTCCATCTCTAAACATACCTCCTTGGTATGAGTCCAATGTTCAAGGGTATCTATTCTGACTCCCTGACAAAGATCTTGTACTTGATGGAGTTGCCTTATTGGTGCCCCTAGTGAAAATTCACATTGTATTTGCCAGAAAAACAATGATACACAATGGCTGGATGTACTTGAGCTCAGCACTGACATTGCTGAGTATAGGTGGTTCAGGGAGAGGGGTTAGTTTAGTAAAATCAGACCAGGAGCAAAGTGGGGCCAGAAGACAGAATAGATTGACAAGGTTGCAAGGTATAGGTCACAATTAGATTATTAGATAATTTTTTAAATTCATGCCTACATACCCCTCTCCTTAAAGAGAATGTAAGCTACTTGTAGGCAAGAAGTTGCTGTTCTTGCATATCCAATTTCATATTAAAGTTTATAGCAAAATCATTTATTGTTCTACTGCAAATTTTGTTGCATTCACCTATTGCAATAAGAAATACCTTTATTCTTATTTTACAGGTAAGATTTTTATAAACTATTAAAGAACAAGAAAATCTTACTTGTAAAATACTTTGAAATTCAGAGCTACTTCCTATCACTCAAAAAATTCTTATTGAATTGCAGAAATTGAATTTTTGAAACAGATCTGCTAGAGGGAACCAGGATGTGATATTCCAGGAATGACAGCTATGATTCCTAGAGTTTCAATCTCAACTTTTTCAGTGGGTAGATTCTAATATTCAAATTCAATTCAGTTTCAATATCTTTCAGTCTGCACCTATATTTTGTAACAAGACTAAGTTACATATATTTTAAGCAATTCCAGAAAATATTTTATCTTCTATATCAGATGTTGCTCCAATCCCATTCCATTCTTTTCCATCACTTTTTATCCATGCCATCTCCCCAGACCTAGAATAGATTCTTTCCATCCATCTAAGCTTGTGGAAATCTTACCCTTTTCTCATGGCTCAAGTCTTATCTGACATTAGCTATGTGACCTTGGGCAAGTCACTTAGCTTCCATGGTTTTGTTTGTTTATTTGTAAAAGGAAAGGGTAAGTCTAAATGGTCTCTGAAGTCTCTTTTCACCTCTGGACTTATGGTCTAATTTCTCCATGAAATCTCTAATTTTCCCAGGTGGAAATATCCATTCTGTCTTCAAATTTCTTAAAACCCTTTATATGGACCACTCATGTGTACTTGTTTTAAAATTCAATTGTAATTATGTGTGTAGGACCTAGATCTAGTTCATTCCTTCTATCTAAACTCTAACATAGTCCTTTTCATATAAGAGGCTTTGTAATTAGGCAGCTTGGTTGAATGGATAGAACAATGAACCTGGAATTGTTAGAACCCATGGGGGAGGAGAAGAGCCCCAAAGGCTCAGACCAGGGGCTGAGGGTCCCTTAGGTAGGAGAAATAAAGACCAGAGGAATTAGAATCTTTGGGGTCAGAAGGGCTGTGCCAGTCAAGTTTATTGAGTAGGGGAAGAGATTTTAAAGGGAAAAACCACAGGAATGAAGGAGTGGGGTTGGAGCATGAGTACATGAGGGGTTCAGCAAGTTCATGGTTAAATGGGTACAAAAGCATCATATTCTTTCTCAAGATTGTTTTTCCGGCCATCTGTGCCACTTCCTAAGATATTTAGTCTACTGGGATAGGGGAGATATTTACATTCCAATCTTTGTCCTTAGACCTGGAATATTATTTCCAAAGTTTGGATCTTTGCCTAATTTCTTAGGCCCCAAACTTGGTTTGTCTCTGTCATGGAATCAGGATGACAAGTTCAAAATCCACTTGAGACATTCACGAGGTAGGTGATGCTGGGTAAGTCATTCAATCTGTTGGCCTCAGTTTCCTCACAAGTAAATAAGATAATAGCATTTACTTCACAGGGTTGTTTGTCAGGATCAAAAGAAAAAATATATTGTATTTTGCAAATTCTAAAGCATTATACAAATGTCAGCTATTGTCATTAATAATTAATATGCTAAATTACATTTTGTTATTCAACCTAACCTGCTAGAGTTGAGATCTTTTTCTTCCTTTCTTGCCAAACTCTCTGAAAACACTTCAAGTCTACCTGGTGTCATATTTAAGGGCTTATTACTAGATGTTTCCATAAATACATATTGCAGAATCTCAGGTTTGTAAAGCATTTCAGAGGTCATCTAACCCAATTGATACCTGAGTAAGAATCTTCTGGAAAAGTGGCCAGGCAGCCTTTGCTTGAAGACCTTCAGAGGGGAACCCACTACTCCCTGAAGCAGTGCATTCTTCTTTTGGGCAACTCTAATTGTCAACATCTAATTGTAATTTGGGCAAACTCTAAGGAAAAGTTTCAAATGATTCTCACATGACATGACCTCAAGGCCCCTCACTTTTCTTGTGACCTCCCTCTGACCAGATGCTGTCTGGTTTATAAATGTCCTTTCTAAAGCAGGTCACTCAGAAGACAATATTCTAAAGGCATATCTTTTCCTTGAAGCTTTAGTGGACTTTACATGATTAAGTCAGTAACATACCATAGTCAAAACAATCTAATTTGATCCTAAGATCACTTTATCCCAAATGCCTAGCTCTTGCCACTCTTCTACCTTAGAATTGATATTTGGTATGGTTTGCTAAGACAGAAGATGAGGGTTTAAAAGAAACAAACTAAAATCCTAAAACCAAACTAGACTTGACTGTTGTGTATTACTGATTTAATCATGTAAAGTTTCCTAAGCTCCGAGGCAAAAACATACAGGGAGAAATAATAAATAAAAGGAAAACAATTTTAGATTACCAGATCTCCTTTCAGTTTGTTCCTAGACCTTACTTAGTTATGTGAAGCTAGGCTTTGTTTATCATGGTCCCTCTCAAATCTGATTCTCCTTTATTTCAGATCTTGCCCTCAAATGCCATATAAGTTTTCTTT
This sequence comes from Monodelphis domestica, assembly GCF_027887165.1. Classification (NCBI taxonomy): domain Eukaryota; kingdom Metazoa; phylum Chordata; class Mammalia; order Didelphimorphia; family Didelphidae; genus Monodelphis; species Monodelphis domestica. The sequence goes on along the minus strand of NC_077231.1, from coordinate 59,240,043 downwards.
TTCTTGCAAGGCTTAGCATCATAGATTTAGAGTTGAAAGGGTCTTTAGAGACCATCAAATACAATTCCCTCATTTTACAGATGAGGAAACTGAAGTAGAAAGGTTAAGTGACTTGTCCAAGGTCATACAAGCTGAGTGCTTGAAGTAGGATTTGAACTGAGGTGTTTCGGACTCTAGAAAAAATCCCAGACCATTTCCATTTCCTATACAATATGTTTTGGTTATCTTAAAATATCCTTGAAAACTAAGAGGTTTTAAGGGCTATTAGTAGGTAAAAGCATGGCTATTTCTTTTCATTGGTGATGATAAGCATTTTGATTGACAGCTAAGCTAGAACAGAATGTACATTCAAAAAGTTTGTGTTAACAAAAGAACTCTCTTTCCTGGCAGTTGAGGAAGAACTGGTGTGGGCCTTCAGGTGGGAGAAGAACTTTGGTACTGATTCACTGGCCTCTTTTTCCCTCTTTGTTCTTTAATGACCTGAGGGGTGACTGCATAGCTGAGGTTATGAGTATCACAGACTATGACCTTGTGAACTTCAAAAGGTTGGAAGAAGCACCAGACATCTAGAAGTTGGTTGTGGAGTCAACTGGTAGCCAAGTAGCTTCTACTGGCAAGAAGCCACTGGCTTCAATCACAGGCAGTGAATGCACTTTGGAATCAGAGACAGGGTCATGCAGTTATGCCATATCCAGAAGTCAACTTGGTGGGGGCAATGATTGGTAGCCACTTGAATTTGAGTTCACTCTTTCCAGAAACCAAGGTAGTGGAGGAGAGTTCGGCTCCCTGGTTTCAGAGATTGTTGTGTCTCGGTTCTTGCAATAATTTCACAGCAAGTATTTCTTTGTAAAAGCTAAAAGGTGTTAATTGGTTAATTACTGATAATACAGATGAGATATTGGGACAGTAATCACTGGCAACTAATATTGGGGAGCATATACTGAATGAAAACTCATGAGAACCCCCCCCCCACACACACACTTTGGGGTTTTAACCCTGATAGGAGTAATATTCTTGCTCTTCTCTGCCTATTTGGATAGGGACTGGGGTAGTGAAGCTAGAGTTTAGGCATGCTACATAAAAATGCAACAAGATCAGTTGTTATGTAATAGATTTTAATATTTGTGTAAGTTTAAGTATGATTCTGATATTATCTGTGATTTAGGGCAGTTTCTTAAGAAAACCAAGGTCCAGAAAAACTATTTGTAAAAAAATGTTGAACTAGCCAGAAATTTCCAAGATCTTTTCTAGGTCTCAATCCCAGAAAGAAATCATAATTAAGTTTTTGCTCTTCATTGCTGTGGAATTAGTTCTTCTTTAATATGTATTAATGAAGCAAATTTCTGTTATTAATAATAGTTCACATTTATGTATTGCTTAATTTCATAAAGCGTTTTACAATGCTGTAATAAGGCTATTCACATTTAATCCTGGCTGACTCTTGGTGACTCCGTGGGTTTTTCCATTGAGTTTTTTTTTTTTGTAAAAATAATGGAGTGATTTACCATTTCCTTGTCCAGCATGTCTCCTTACAGTGGAGGAACTGAGGCAATTGGAGTTTAAGTGACTTGCTTAGGGTCACACAGTTAGCATCTGATGCTGGATTTGAACTCAGGTCTTCCCATCCTTTATATCAACTTTATAAGATTAGGTGACAATATACAAATAGTTTCATCAAGATGAACATTGGGCTAACATGGGATATATTCTAAAACTGGAATTAAGAGAATAAAAAAATATAAGAAAACCAAAA